>NC_137254.1:25756814-25839076 GCF_965637545.1 Phallusia mammillata
CGGCGTAATTGCAGAAGATGCGAGTCTTTCTTCGACAATGTACTTCAGTGGTGAACCGAGAACCGAAACGGTAATTAAGTTTAATGATTACGGAGCAGACTCAAAGCGATATCAAGAGCTCGTCAGAGAAAGAATGGTCGTGGTCAACGAAGGTAAGAAATATAACGGATTTTGTATGATAATTTAATGTTGAGGTGAGATTGTTCAGCTTGTTGAAAGAATTCATAGCGACACAATTATACCAAACAACCACCGAGCCGGAAATAACTGCACAACTATAAACGTTATAAAGCCAAAATAGTGCAGGGCACAATTGGTGTGAAATAACTAAATGCAATGCAGCAGCACCGTACTATAAACTGTAATGTGGTGGGATTTGTGCGCACTATGAGTATAACATGGCTGGTTGGGGAATGACACGATTAGTCAAAATATAGTTGTCTTAGCTAGCCATGACAACAAAATTTAACGCATATTGTGCTTAGAAGTCCGCCTTATGACCTCATACTTTTTCTTAGGGCCTGTGAACATGGGCGCAGCTATACAGTACGCACTCGACAATCTTTTGACCCCTGAAGCCGGCATGAGAGACAGTAGAGTGCCAAAAGCGATCTCTATTATTACTAACAGGAACGCTGACGACGACACAAAAGCAGCTGTGGCTGAGGCCAGAAGACGTGACATTCTTGTAAGTTACAAAAAATAATTAGGTTAACCTTAAATACCAGTTACTATCTTTAGAGCTCTATAGAATAAAAATCTGATTTAACAAAAAAAGCAGTTACAAGGCGGTAAAAATCAAGATTTCGAACAGCAAGCCAAAAAATCAGTCCCGACAAGAAATTCAAACACAATAGCAACTTTTTTTCTTGAGTTGGATTTATCAGTAGAATGTGTTTTCTTTGTTTTTGCTGTAAACCTCAACAAAAAAATTTTTATGCAAATTTTTGATGTTTTGTGTTCAGATTTACGTTTTCGCATACGAGCCTGAAGGTACCACTTTGGATCGCGAACAATTTCTTGAAATCACAGGCGAAGAGGAGCATCTTTTTATTTTCGACCGCCACTTCGGCGATCTTAGTGCAGCCCACTTGGACGACATGAACAAGCACTTCTGCAGTAATCCATGTGATCATGTTTTGCACGAGCACAGTTAAAAATTTCCAAAATGTTACGTATTACTCCTGGTTTCCTGTTTAATTGGTTTTCGCAGTTTCATATTCCATAATAATTAGTTTTGACACAATGCGTTAATATTAACATTATCTTGTATAAATTATCAATAAAGCATTGACAACATCAATGCCTATACAACTAAACGAAGCAGTTACCCAGAGTAAAAATTTTCGAGATTTAAGTTCTAATAATATGTACCGCTAGGTAGCACAATGCAACACCAAAAGCTATTCATTTCTCGCATTGAAAGCACCTAATCAACTGGTATAAGGCTTTGCAGTACACAAACATATTTGATCGCTCGCAAGAACAGGAACTAATTTTGAACATAGCATTTTTAAAGTTACAGTTAATGTGTCAACAGACCCACCAGCAGAAGTAAAGCAAGCATGATAAGCAAACCTGTTATGCAATCCACAAACCGCTGCATGTGCAATATTTTATCGTAAAAATTCAAACGTCTAATGCAGGGGTTCTTAACCAGGGGTGCACGCACCCCCAAGGGGTGCAAGAACTGTTCCTTGGGGGTGCGGGAATGCTGAATAATTAAGGTTGGTTAGGTCTATTCTATATAAATACAAAAACCCAGGGGGTTGCGAAAATTGGTTGGTGATTTTAAACGGGTGCAGCAAGAAAAAAAGTTTAAGAACCACTGGTCTAATACATCAAACAGGACAGAATATGCTTACCTCATGTCTTTAACATTTTCTTAATTTCTTAGTCCCAGTTCACACTTGCTTTTAATCCATATCAGTGGAGGTTTTAACGCAACACACATTAAAGATTTACCCTTAATAATCTGTAAATACAAATGCAACAATTTAGCAAAAAAATTCCATGAAAACAAATTGATAAGTCAGTTAGTTGACAACCTCACAAAAAGTCTACACATTAAACTGTTGGTAGCACAACGGCAACGATTGAAACTGTTGTCGTAATTGCGCGCCGAGTTAATTACGAGAGGCGCAAGAGCTAATAGATGGTGCGCCTAAAGCATCCAAAATGCACCGGGCTGGTACAACAATTTATCATGAATACGTTACCATTTTATCAGTAACTTGAAGCTTGGATACGGGTCGATTTGTTAAATGAATTTGGATTGCTGGTCTGTTTATAAATTTTACGATAATGGAATGTTGGAATGCGTAATTGTACCAAAAATGACATGATTTGGTTTTGTCAATTGTTGCCAACTTGTGCCTTGCGTTTTACTTACTTAATAAATTTGACACAAACAAAGCGCTTTCATGCAACTGAAAATATTTGTTTGCAATGTCAAAAATGTCACGAAACAAAAAATGTCACGCTTTTTTAATAGATCAAGCAGCAATGTGCTGTTTTTACAAGCAAAACCTTTGCTGCAGACATATGTTTACTTAAAGTGAAGCGTTGTTTTCATGTCTGCAAAGTTTGGTTGTAAATCAGATGGAAAACTTAGAAAGGAAATTGTACAGCTTCCAACAGGAATATCGTGTTGCAAGTGATGATGCGACATACGGAAATATAACAGTGCGAAAGCGTTGCTTTACCAGCAGCGCTACTAGTTGAACTAAAATGTTATCAGGGCTTAGTAGCACTGCAAATTAAATTAGGAAATCTCGGCAAAATGTGTAATAGAGAAACATTTTGTGTTGTACAAAGGTTTTATTGACTTGTGCGCTGTACATTTTTTTCAGAATTGGTTTGTTATTTTGTCACATTTCCACTGGTCAAAAAACAATAATAATGAAGATATTGCTGTTAACATTGATTGTTTCAATTTTGATTGGGAGTATAAGGTAAGTATGTTATACATTTACAGACAATCCGACAGGCATTTGTTTACAAAGCCTTTAAAAGCTTGGCCGTACAAAGGAAAACATCGTCAGTCTACTTAGTTCGTAAGCAATAAACCAAAACTATATCAAATTGTACAAACCTATTCTAAAAGTTAACCAGTTGCTTTAAAGTTGTGTCGAATTTATTCAGCATTCAAGTCCAAACCATTGCTTATATCTGCATGTCATTAATACATAAAAGTGTGCGGGTTTAATTCGATTGCCTTATAATAAATGTTATCAATACAAAAAAAACTGTGAGGTGACATTGCTTTTTAAGGTCCAAGTCACTGCCAGGAAAAGTTGCAGATTCTGATGAACAAAAGCCGAAAAGATACTGTGTGAACGGACCGCCACCCAACCAACAGGCCGACCCCGCGAACCCAGAGTCCAGTGCTAGTTCCCCAAGATGCTTTCAAGAAGAACCAGATGATAGCAAAAAATAATGTTGTTTGTATTGGTATTCTCGTATGGTTGTGGACAATCACAATGTTTTTTTTAGAATCTGCAGCAACTTTAAATCCGGTCACGCAGCTATATATTTACTTTCTTTTTAGCAACCTATTTCACTTCCAAAGTGTGGCGCATAAACTATTGAACTGAATTTGAATTAAAATAATGTTTGTTTTAAATGTTATTTTTCACACGATCAGAAATAGAACACGAACTATTTTTATGTGACAGATTTTTCTACAGCAAGAACTTCGCATTTTTTGTTTTATTTTAGACCCATTAAAAAAACGATTTTCTCAAAAGTTATTATTTACGTACCACCAAAGCACTGCGAAAAACGGAAATAGTTCACAGATACACAACTTTTCAGAGCCTCTTGGGAGTGCGTTTAAATTAGTGTGGAAAAATTTATAAACTTCCATCGTCAAACCCGCGGCCAAGCTTACATAACCGACGGAGCAGAAACCACAATCAATTACAAGCAGCGAAGAGAAACGGTGTATCAACCAATCACGTATCGATTTTTGCAGCAGCTACCGACCTTCTGGTAAAGTTGCAAACATGCTCTCCCGATTAGAATTAAACTCGCCGCCGAGGTCAAGACTTATGTGCACCAGATGCAACGACGCCGTAATCCAACAGTCCGCCACCGCTGGCAGAATGCAATCAATAGCCCAGTAACAGGCGGGAACTGTCGGGACAAATTGCTCCCTCTGATCGGTCTCGACGGTGGTGTAGGCAAAAGAGATTAACGCCCCGTGTAAGGATTAGTTTGTGAGTTAGGGCAGCAATGCAAAGCAAAGAGTGGAAGCCAGTAGTATGCGTTTTGTGTGTTTTAGGTATGGCGCTGTGAGATGAATTTATGTGTTTAGACACAGTTTTGTTGACAAAACAAGGTTGAGCAGTGTTTAAAGTTTAAATCAGTTTAGTATTAAAACGTAATTGGTTAAAATTGATGGCAAAGTTGTGTTTTTGAGGATGTAACGGTTTATTTGGAGTTTTTTTTTTAAACGACGTGAAAATATTTGTGGTGTAGTCGATGTATTTAATAACGCAGATATGTAACATTTCACGGCTCAGCTGCATACCTGTACTTAAAAAACAACCTACCTTACATGTGATTGATGTGTTGAGTAAAAGTGCGCACCAACAAAGCAATAATTTCTAACACTTGCATAAAGTTCTGAACAAAAAAAACATCGTAAGATTTATCATTTATTTCAGCTGTTACTTTGTCTGGTTTGTTTTTGCCAAAAATGTATTTTTTATGAAAACGAATACCATATTTCTAATTGTTTTTCCTGTGTTTAAATACTTTGTAACTTTTTATTGATTTCGATTTTCGTCGTTTTAAGGTTACAATAATATCTAAGAACCCAATCGCGCTATAAAACTTCCAAGCGAATCAATAAACAAATGCGGTTTAGGGAGACGGCCAAGACCAAAATGCAGCACACAAAGGCATTTTAGGCCAACAATGGCAACCACCGACTTTCATAGGATTGTGACAGTAAAACCAAATGTGTTTTCACATCAAAGTCGGCTTTAGCCTTGAGGCAGCCGGGCCTTGCAACGCACAATCTTATCGAAATGCTTCATCTGGGCACGAAAGTCTGGAATCGCAGAGCTGTGACGTCAAACCGAGGCGCGTGCATTGTCAGATTGTGATTGAAATCGATGGGCGTTAGGATTTGGGTTTTTGGTAAATGCTAGACGTTCCACTGAACCGATGTGTCTAACTTTTTAGATGGTATTTGTAAATTGGAACAAATTGATAAGATGTGATTTTTTATTCTTGCTACAGGTTTTTCAGTCTTCTTGCAAATCGTATTGCAAGCATGCGCCACTCCTATTGGAGTAAGTCACTCATATATTTGAAAACAAACATGAAGTATTTTGTTGTTAGAGGTTAACCATAAAGGCGTATTTTTTACATTCTTAAATAGCATATGTACGTAGTGTCAAGTTCAAATACTATATTCTAATCTATATGTTTGAACTGGTGCATTCCAATACTGTTTTCAAAACAAAATAAAATTTTAAAATGCGCTTTTTGGTAAAAAAAGGTGCCGCCTCGTCATTTTTAAACCCTAAATTGGACGCAAATTTGTACTTGATGAATCGCAGCTTACTTGAGAAGTTCACAGGCTTACCCCTAGTATCGTCGAAGTAAAGAGGGATTAGCTTTGTGCCCAAAGTGCTCGTTATAAGTGTATAATCACTGTATAAGTGTCACTGTGATCATTTTCATTACCTGTCATCACTTTAATTTGTCTTGTTGATTTGTGGCCAGCATGTGAGCTATAAGCGTCAGGGTCCTTTTCTGCAAAATGCATTTGTTTTGTTTTTTTGCCAAAGTTTTAGATTAACCAAAAGTTGCATGCAGAAACGCTTGATAAAAAATAGAAAGTAGTTTGTAAATGCAACATAAACCGGTCCAAAATCATGAAAGCAATGATATTAACCTGCAATAAGTAAACGTAAGTTAGTGTGAGTTGTGATTTTTTTCGTTTTTTTTACGTGGCGTTGTGTCGCTTCGCGTTTGTTGACCTAATTTAAACGTAAGGTACGCACTTGCGTCTCACATGACACAAAAACGTAAAAAATGGTTTTAAATTAAGGCCGCAAAGTCTTGGCAAGAAACTCCGTCCAACTAATGTTATGATTTTGAACTATAGCTGGAGTGCAAATTAATCATATATGTGTAGCGGTTAGCGAACGCACCCGGGTGTTTTTGTTGTGGAGGTCACTGCCCTTTTTGACAAGTTTCCCATGGGATTGGATTACATCAATATAAAAATTACCTGTTGGGAATGCCCAGTCCAGAAGTAATTTAATAAAAAAACGATTACCATTAAACCAAGTCTCTGACAGGACTTTACCGATTTAGCTGCGGTCAGATAGGATAGTGGCGATGACATTTGCTTGTCAGCGCGCTTAAGTGGAGAAACGATTGCTTAACCAGTATATAATATGCATACTAGAATGCTTTTGGAGGTGCAGTACATTTTCAGTAACGAAAGAGTGACAAATCGCTACAAGAAGTGTTTTTTTATGCTATTCCCAGTGTAGGATTGATGTGTGAATGGTTGGTCAGACGTAAGGTAAAACAAAACACTATCCGCTGTGAATATGTATCCAAGAACATTTTAGGCAGGACATGCAGCGTTGAACTTGGTTGAAGGAATCGAGATGGCATCGCTTTAAAATTAAACGCTGTATGTCAGATCTTGTAGAGACAAAACACCACTTTCGTTGTGTTTTTTAACGAATTAGTCAGCTCAATAAATATTCATGGGAAATGGTTTTTAGGAAATGTCAGATAAAGGTGGCATTAAATGCATAGCATTAAGCGATCCGTGTTTATGTTTTAATATTAAGTTTATTGATGATAACATCCACCACAAGATTGCATTCAGTAAAAAAAACAAATCATATTGCAAAATTTTCTGGACCCTATTGCAGTGTTTCTTAACTGTTTTATAAAACGGTTTACCTGCAGGCCCTAAACTATTTTATCTCATAAAGTAGATGTAATTACTATTGCTATAAGACTTTTTAGTTTTCATCCACCAAGCAACGGACTGGGTGATTCCAGCTTTAAGTTTCAATTACGAGTATCTCATAAAGTAACCATTTATTAAAAGTAGAAAATAATGAAATCACCATAGAGTGAAAAACATGTTTAGTGATGGTAAATCCTATCAATTCTTTAGCAGGAACTCAATAAACACTGTTCTGAAGCATAATTGTCGTAATTAATTTACAACTTCGTTAATATGGTTGTCTAAACTTGGTACCATGCAATTTTTTCTACATGAGAAGAGAAACGGTGGCGTTTTTAAGACCAAGGACCTGTGTTGCGTTTATCCCAAAAACGTTTTGCTAAATGCTGTACATGAATAATTGAACGCTTAAGGAGTCCCTTTTCTTATCCCAACTTGAATTTGACGTAATGCGACGTTCATTGACCCCCAAATCGAGCGGTTTTGACGTCAGCAGGGACATAAATTCACATTGAACCTTTTTAATGAGATAAAAAAACATTAACCCGTGTGCATGTTTGGAAACAGTGTATGCAGCAATGCACAAGGAGTGGTTTTGAAGATCGATGGGATATGGTTTGGTATAGATCGAATTCCTATTTTGATACATTTTGTTCAAATTTGATTAAAAGCAAACCTGCCGAGAGCTGGTATATATTGAAATCTTTTTTTGCCGTGGTTTAAATAATCGCTGTTGCCATTAGCAGTACAAAATTGATAACAACCGCAGTCACTGTTTAAACGGCTTTGATAAAACATGTTCACTGTGTACATGACTTTGACTGTTGTGTTTTTGATGAATGTGTTTTTAAGTTCGTCATTAATGTTCCACTTGGTTAAATAAACAGGTTTTAGGTTTTTGCAAAAAAGCAACAACTGACTATCATGGTGTAACCAACGGGAAAAAACAACAGAATGCACAACTATACCGAAGAAATGAAGTCCCTCCCTATGAGGCAGAAAAGGCGGCGCATCAGGAAAAAGTTTGTCGCACTTATCACACGCTGCGCTTGCGTTGTAGCGTTAATGACGATCTTTTCACTGTTGCTTGGCAACGCTGTGCGTGCGCTCCGTGCTAATGAAGATCACAAGAGAGAAACGTTACCAGAAGAAATTGGTTTGAAAGGACAAAACCTCGATTCCAAAAAAATTTCAGCGGGGGGCTTTCGCGCAGAAAAACTTTCATATCGGCTCAGGCGCTCTGCTACGATATTGCCTGACTTTTTCGCACCGGGCGGCGTGACTCGCAACGGTGTTGACGAGGACTCGCTTCGACAGTGGCAAGGCCTCCAGCAATTTGACGGCGCTTTTCCCTTGGAGGAGATCACCGCTGACGTGATGGTGACCGAAACGTCTGATCACGTGACGACGAAGACCAATCACACGTACGCAACCGAGTACGATAGAGTGACAGCCTACTGCACAGAAAGCATTGCAAACGGGTAAAACAGGATTACTTTTCATAGCAGTAGTTTACTTCCTGTTAATGGGTAAATTTTAAGAGATGCAACCAACGGTTTAAATCATTTTATAACGCCCTTTCTTCTTTTTTGAGAATTCAAACCTAAAACCATCGACTATTGACACGCGCATGTATATTTAATATATGTGAAAGTCACTTAATTGTAGAAGAAAGTTTCGAGAAGGTATTTAGATCGTGTTCTATTTCCGAACTACCTGACTCGTAGGTTAAGTTAACCAGATGTTACCCCCGCTCAACGTAAGTTATCAATTATTTAAGATAATGGATGTAATTTAATTGTGTACCTAAATGAAAACGACCTTGCGTCTGCGCTTCGCATTCAAAAACCTGACCGGAATTTATCTGTTGAAACAGTTGTAGAAATAACTATCCCGCTATATATTGTTTCTTAAACAATAGAGAAGAGAATAAAAATTTGGAACAATAGGTTCAACTTTGGCGTTTTAGACCATAAAGTCAAAACGGCGTATGAGTCGACATCAAATAAACACAGTTTGTTATTCGTTCGTAAACAATGTGGAACATTCTCAATACCCATTTTACGTCATACCTAGCGCTTATCGCAGAAACAAGCTTGTCACTGCAAATACTTAAAGCCATGAACGTCATGTTGCTGTAACCTCACCAGCATGAGTATAAAGATTAGTGTCACGTGTAAACATATTTAATTTAAAATTGGAATGTTGCAGTATCACAACAATAGGCAGCATTTTCGAATAAAACCTGAGCTTGCCAATTTGTTCAGCTGCTGTTGAAAAGCAGTCCTGTATTGTGATAAAGACATCAAGGTCTCAATGTAAAGTTACCTTTCGCCTGATTTCTCCAAAGGCATATTTCATTTAAGAATGTATACACCTAACAAGAGAGTAAAGACAAATGCGTAACGGTTGGCATGACTACTTGTTTCAGAACCACACCGACCAATCAGAGCACCGAATCAGGCAGTCATGGAGAAGCTGCAACGGAAGAAGAACATGACGTGTGTTCATCTGAACGGAACAGCGGACTTCCGGCACTTTGGGCAATCCTCTATATTCTGGTCGTTCTGTTTCTCTTCATAGGTTCGTAAAATGTTTCAGGATTGAATAGATGTCAAATTTGAGTAAACAAAGGTAAAAACATACTTTGGTCATTGGGATTCGAAGCCAAGACAAAACCTGTTTGAATCTGGCATTGCAGGTAACGAAGGATTATTGATATAAGCGCGTTGGCGCAATCTAGAACTGTAAGTGTGAAACCATATTTGCTACAAGCGACACACCGGTATGTAACTGTAAGGCAATTAGGGCTCACTCGCAATGACAAACGTAGATCTTAGCCACCAACGACGGACAAGAAACCCAATGTTGTAGAGTAAACAAAACACACGATTGGAGCCGCATAATAGAATATTTTTCCTTACAGCTCTTGCCATCATTTGCGACGATTTCTTCGTCCCATCACTGGAGGTCATCTCGGAACGCTTAAACCTAAGCGAGGATGTTGCAGGAGCAACATTCATGGCAGCTGGCTCTTCCGCTCCCGAACTCTTCACATCTGTTGCCGGAGTCGGAACAGGAAGTGACGTAGGCGTGGGAACAATTGTCGGGTACGTCAAGAGGGTGCTTTAAGTTGGTAACACTTGTATAACAAATGCGAGCGTACATGTCGCCTGTTGTTATTGGACGCAAAGACTTCAGTATAGCTGAACTTAAAGTAGACTTCATTTATTGGTATTTGCAAACATACTGCAAGATATAAAGTGCAAGTCAAAAAAGTGAAACGATTTATAACCAGTTAACCGGGGGGAAATGCCCACCGATGATGTGTTTAAGTACATTGGCCAATAAAATGGCCAAATTACTCATCCGGTACAAGAAAATTATGTTTCAATATATAATTTTTAATGGTACCAACTGCATCTTTCTGCATTTAACACACATTTTAACACTATTCTACGAATGTAATATTCTCTGGATGTGACGAAACGCCCTTCTCACAAACTGCCATACGCATCATTCTAATAATAACTTCGTTTTGACAGGTCGGCTGTATTCAATCTTTTGGTAATTATCGCCTTGACGTCTGCTCTTGCTGGAAGGGTGAGTACATGCATATATGCATATATGTATAAATAGCGTATGATTACATGTGCTCCAGTACGGACGACCGTTGTGACAACGTTATGTATTTCTGTCAAACCCATTACGCGATGAACATTGTGCAGACCTCCTTCGTTTAGTTGTAATAATATCAACGAAACTGAAGTTCTCTTTAGAATAATAATACTGGAGCACAAAATGGAACAAAAAATGTTTAAATATTTTGATTAGTAACTTTTCTGGAAAAGAAACTGGTATTTTTTATTAACCAAAATCACTTACGAAGATCACATCTTGAACTGCGCTGTGAAAAACCAAAATGTGAAACGTATTGTTAAGGCTCGCTTGGTTGTGATTAACATCAGCAGCAAAATGCAATTTGCAATTTAAGATGCAAGCATGGCGCTATGCATTTTAAACAAATAAATCATAGGGGTAACTGAATTGTTGTACAATAACCTCCTGCACTCATGTTGATGAATAAAAAAACAAAAAGAATCAACTGTCACGAAATCCAGTCAAAGATTTTCTGGAGAAAAACAAAACGAAATCAAATAACAATGAAATTATCTTATTCCCGGAAACAAATTCTAAAGGCAGCAGTAAAGTTGTCATAGGTGCGCCTTTCTTCTAAGGGAGTCGCCCAAAACTGCAATGTAATTAGTCGGGTTATGCACAACATGCTTATGATTGTGCCATGAATAATTCAATACAAAAACAGCCACGTCCGCTCCTACGCGCTTCGTCAAATCGACGCATTATCAAAATTGTTTTGCCAGTACAGCGGTGAATTACGAAAAATCAATACCAAATTTCCACAGTTGTCAAGTTATAAAGGTGAAGAATATTAACTGGTCTAAATTTCCCTCCATAAAGTTATTTAATTGCTGGATGCAAAAAAGTGTCCATTTTGAACAATAGAAATGTCAGGAAAAATAACTAAAAAGCGTAACTTTCAACTTCAAACTAAAAAAACTTAAGTATGCAGGTGTGTATTATTAGTCGCCATTTAAGTTCTGCTATTTATTGTTGCTTAAAACGTCAACAACCTATAAAACTTAAATAATCCACTCTTATTCAACTCTAACAATGGGTTGTACTGTGTCCATTGCCACTAAACCGATTCTAAAGGCGTGACATGTTGCCGGAGTTTAAAATACTAAACAATAATCTTCGATAAAACGGTAATCCCCATAGCAAAGCAACAAAAACCAGTAAAGTTTCTCGAATACACTTCTGAAAGCGCATGGCGAGGAAGTATATCGACATATGTCGGATTATAAAGTCTTTAGGCTCAAATGCAAGTTCCCATCTGGTGCAAAGGGACCCTAATGGATGATTGCTTGAGCGATACTTTGTCATTTTTGGCGTATGGCATCGATTTGTAGATTTGCGGGCGAACTTTGCATATAAATGTTACACATATTGAATCCTATTGAGAAAATGTCCCAGTATCAAACTGAGACTGTGATAAGTGAAAAAGTCAATGTATAAAAAAATCATTTGATTATTTAATTGTACCCAATAAAGATTTTTCCACACAAATCCCACCCTTGTGAGTTTTTGGGCGCCTACAAGAAGTTAGGCTGGTGATAGGATGAAATAGGCTTACCAGTACTGACTGGTTCTCTTTATTCGTAACACCGAGTATTCCAAAAAAGCAACTTTTCCACAAAGAGTTTTAATCAGACTCTTCTGTGCCCAAATTTATGAAAAGCAAAAAAGTCACATATTTGAGATTAATTCAACAAGTTGCGTTTAGCAGTTTCAATGCACATGCCGTCATATGTTGAGCAGTCAAATGATCACCTTGTAATCTTTTTCGTGTTATCGCTTTCTTAACAAAAATATTAATTGATGCATAAACTCAGTAAAAGCTGTCATGATTTCCTTACATTAAAGTTCTGAAAAAAGAGACAAGTATGCAAAGATACAAAGACACAAATTCCCCATGTCCGTTTCCATCAATGATAATGCGTTTCCGATTGTATGTTTTTAATACGTTGTTCATCTCTTCTAACAGGTTCTTCAGATCGACTGGCGGCCGCTTATACGCGACTCAGTATTTTACGGGGGATCGGTAATGGTGTTTATCCTCTTCTCGTGGGACGGAATCTTTATGTGGTGGGAGTCGTTTCTGCTCCTTATGCTCTATGTGCTCTACATCGTCACAATGAAGTTTAACCAGAAATTGATGGATTTCTTGGCCTCAATCCCTTGCTGGTACAGTGGAGTTCTGTGAATTTCCAATACTTGCCTATTTAGGAATAACATTTAAAGCTAGACACCACAGCTAAGATTGACATAAATTCAATACTGGGATCACCCCTGAAGCGTCAATGCAGACCAGCGATCCCAACACACAATCACAGCACACCAGACCCATTGTGAAAACGCGTGGTGCCCGGCTGTTTCGATACAACGCCTTTAATAAGCGCACTATGATTGAACATTACAGCCAAACGCTTTACACCAGACCTAAGTCATTATTCTATAGCAGGGATGGCGAACCTTTTTAGTTGAGTGGGTCAAACATGAGATCAGAATTCGGAAAGAAAACAAAGTGGGTCACATATTTTATTGTATGTCAATGTCAATGCTGAGAAGCTTGTTGCTGCATCTTCTCTGCAAGTCTTGCAATCCTAGGTAGTTTTCAGTTTAATACACGCAGCAGTCATATCTGAGCTAAGACTATTCCTGGACCTTAATTTTATGAAATCCATGTGTGAAAACAAGGATTCGCATGAATATGTGGAACCGAACAGCGTCAACAAAGTTACAACAAATCGTTTCAAGTTGTCTGTTAAATAAACATGTCTGTTGCCTCTCAATTGACTCAACAATCTGTATTTTAAGACAATGGTCAATCTGGCAAAATTTAACTGTTGTGTTGCTTTTTAATCTTGGAAATCTGGTAACCCTGCCTATAGCAATCAGTACAAATTTTTGAAACTACAAGTGGGTCACTTCGTGACCCGCGGGTCAGTGGTTCGCCATCTCTGTTCTATAGGAAGTAGTGCTACTAAACTTTATAGAGATTTTGTCGATTTCAAACATAGAGCACTGTGTTAAATTGTTGCTTTGTTCCGATTTTAGCGGGGCAACCACAGATGGAAGAGTTTCGCCAACATTTGACTCGGCACAGGAGGAATTAGGCGGACCGACCAATCAGACCAACATCCCAAATGACAACACATTAAAGGTGGGCATAAGTATTAACCTAAGTCTTTATAAGTCACTTATTATCAAGGAATAGTTGAGTCTGATGACAATCGGTTTAGAATCGCTAGTGGTCCTCTTCGTTGTACACACGATGACCGCAAACGCTGGCCAAGATGTTTAAAATTAGGACGTTATAAGATGAACAAAAAAATGATAACTGGGATCAGCCGTGAATCATACTGTAAAAAGTTAGTATTTCTTAACTCAACGAAAACGCTGACACTCAGTATAATTCCTCAAGCCGTCTGCACGCGTCTTAACTTACTTCCTTTGGCCTATGCTGATCTGAATTTTTATCATCCGGTGTACATTTGTAGGGGTAATGTATTTTGATTTCGTTTTCAGGACAATCGTTCACAGCAATTGGACACAACTTTGCCTAAGACTCCAGGAGCAACAGTCACAATAGTGAGGTTAGTTTGTTCAAGGGTGGCGCTAATGTAGCTTGTGTAACAAGAAACAACTGACCTGACAATCTTTTTAACGAACAAAAAAAACGACAGTTGTGTGTTGTTTCATGTTACAACTGTTGAGAAAGAAATAGCTACTTTTTATCCAGATTTGATATAACTTTTTTTCGTCCAACAGTGACAAAAAACAAAATCCACTTTATAAGATTCGATGCTACACAAACGAAAAAAACCTTGAAACAATTGGTTAATCGTTTGTCTTTGTTTTGTCAGTGAACAAAACGGATGTGGAAATGGGTACAGGTGCTGCTGTTGCTGCTGCTGTCGCCGGATGTGTGGATGTCGCTTTACAGGAGAGCAAACATTGACAGAAACGACCCCAACCACAAAAGTTTCCGACTCTAATAAAGCGGGCAAGGGTGACTGCTACGACGCACCTGATCCTGATTTAAATGAACCGATACTTTGCGAAGAGTGCAAGGATGCTCAGTACTTAGAGGAGGATTTGACTGAGTCGGGAAACCTGAAAACAATGGAAGCTGCTGAGACAAAGAATTCACCGAACGAAGACAGCGGGTTTAGCTCATCTGGACGCCTGGCGGAAAACGATGGGCCTCCACCGTACGAGTGTGTACGATTTTCAAAAGACAAGAAGGGATCTCAAACCTTCCCTGAAGATTTCAAGTAAGATAGGAGTCGAATAATAAACACACCGGCAGCTTCGCTTTTAGACTTTGAG
The DNA here is from genome assembly GCF_965637545.1 of Phallusia mammillata. Lineage (NCBI taxonomy): Eukaryota > Metazoa > Chordata > Ascidiacea > Phlebobranchia > Ascidiidae > Phallusia > Phallusia mammillata. Next base: position 25,771,741 of record NC_137254.1, read on the forward strand.
GGAAAAAATACTTTTAGGGCATTTTGTCTCAATAGAAATTATTCTTTTCAGATGCTTTTCGGATATACGTTCCCAAAATAAAAATAGTCGTAGACGGACAAGCAGCGTTCATATCTTTCGAAGAGGTTCAAGGAAGAGCTGGTCTTCTAAAAGGAAATCGACTTCAATGATTTTAGGACTCAACGAATCAAACAACATTGGTGATGTATGTAAGAATTACAAACTTTTTAGTTCAACTATATGGTTTGACTCTTGGATAAATTCGAAGTTTTAATGCTGTGGTTCTTAACTTTATGTGGGTCGCGTACCACCTGACGACTTTTTCTTTCGCTGCGTATCCCCTAACCCAGTGGTTCTCAAACTTTTTTTTGTTGCGACGCCTCTGGAAAAGTTTTCTGAACTTTCGACGCACAAGCAAATAAAAGTTAATAAGGAAACTTATTATTAAAGTTGTGTTTATTAATACAACAACAAAAAGCCACGAAACGGAACTATTCTGCGACGCCCTTGGAAAATTGAAACGACGCACCAGGGCTTTGCGACGCACAGTTTGAGAACTACTGCCCTAACCCAAGGAATGAGCCTAATTTTTCGCTTCAAACCAGCGCTGATCAGTTGGGTTCGAAAAAATTGTAATTCTTGATCTGACATCAATTGAGTATGACGAAAATATACACGTACCACCTAAACAGCTCCGACGTACCAACATAGGCACGTGTACCACGGGTTAAAAACCACTTTTTTAATGAAAAGGTTGAAAAGCCAAAGGTCACCAATGTAAAAGGCCATAGTATCAGCATTGTTTTGTAACCTAATCGTCTTTGTTTGTTAGATGAGCGAAGTTCCCAAAGAGGACAAGTTTACACACGAGGACGATGCTAACATTCAGCAACCAAACTTGGCTCCACCAGCAGACGAGGTGTGTTTTTTTAATATGAAAAATTGCGGTACAGTGGTTCAATAACTTGACATTACAAAACGCAATGAGTATTGATTTGAAATAATTTGTTTTTGCAGGCCACTTCACCAAGCGATCCAACAGCAGCAGACAGTTCAGGTCAGTTCCTATTGTTTAAGGCAAAGGTCATATCATTCTTGACCTCAAAATCAGTTGATAGTTTCTATTTACGTTGAATTGTTGAGATTTCAACGGCTTGCCTTGCGTTTAGTCGCGTCGACAACAACAGTCCATTGTCAGATAGGGTTAATTTACAGTGTGGAAACAAAATTAGTTTGGACGAAAAGGCGAAAGCTGCTAATTTAAAACGATGTACAGTTTCATAACACGCAGACTATTTGTAGACCATACATTACCTGTAATCAAGCAGTGCTTAGACTATTGCAAATTCCTTTAAAGGGCATTTTAAACAAGCACAAATCAGGTTGGCTCAAATCAATACAATTCTAATCAAATCAGTGCCAGATCACGCCATCCCCGGACATTGGACGTTAATTGCAATGCGTTAGGAATGTGTTTCCTAACGAGTCGATCCAATTTAATCACCAAACTCAAAATATTGATTAATCATCAAACTTGCACTTGCTAGCGAGCATTTGATCGATTTTTCTAACGTAGTGGACTGGGATTTGGAAAGTCAAACGCTTGAACGGAAATCTCTGCTTTTTTTGCACAGTTGGATAAACCTTGCAGAGAAATAGGCCATCACTCGCACACAAATGTATCTGTACGCTAGTGTTCCTCACCTCCAAATATTGTAAAGTGTTTGGTAGCCCTTTAACTCATAATGGTATAAAATTACATAGTTAGGTTGATATCCATTTGCCTTTTTCGTTGAAAAATACAAGACTTATTGTCCCAAGAACAGAAGTTTAATAAAAATTTATTTGTAAACAGGTAAAGTTGGGACAGATAACGATGCAGGTGCTGGAGGCGGGAATATTAACGGAGGCGGTGGTGGAGAAGAAGAAGACACTTTGATGGTCTTTCCGTGTCTTCCTCCAATCAAACATCCTCCGCCGGAAAAGTAAGTACACACCCTCGCGAAGACTGGGTAAACGCTTTGTCCATTACACTAACGCAAATTGTATCAAACCTTTGTTATCATATTCTGTAGAACAATGCAATGTTGTGCTGCAAAGTTATTGAAGTAACTGTATCTAAACAAAAAATGTTGAACACTCTTTTAACTCTAAGTCGTTTTAGGCCGGATTCCAGTCACTGTATTCCCAGTGCAAAGTATTTGGGCGCTTGGTTCGTCTACGCTCTTTCATTCCCTTGGATTTGCGCTTACACATGGACAATTCCTGACTGCTCAAAGCCGGAAAGCAAGTAAGACACAAAACTTATCCGAAGACAAAATCATCCAACAATGACTTAGGCCAGGGGTGTCCAAAGTGCGGCCCGCGGCGGTATATCAAGTGGCCCGCAGCTGTGTTTTTTTCAAATTGTGTTGCGTATGGCCCGTCATCGTCCGGATTAGGTTTTTAGGATTTGGCGACTTGCGACTTCACGCAATTAAAGCCTTTCATGGAACTTTATTTCCCGGCAAAAGGGAAGTGTACATCGTGCTGACGCAACAAAATTCCACAATTTCTTAAATTCCGTATACTTGTGTTCTAATTCTAAAAAAACGTTGGCCCGCGGGCGTCATCACTTGGTAAAAATTGGCCCCCATTAAAAAAAGTTTGGACACCCCTGACTTAGGCCTTGCCCAAACTTATTGTATAAAATTGTATCAAATGTTCAAAAAATCCCTAAAACTGTAAATTTGCTGATTATGTTGAGTAATCTTATCATCTTTTTCTGAAAACATTTGTTAACAGCTGTTTATTGCTTGTTTTTAGGAAGTGGTACATCATGTCCTTTCTCATAAGCATCATATGGATTGCCCTGATTAGTTACGTCATGGTGGAAGTGGTTGACGTCATTGGGTGTTTGATGGGTATCGATTCGTACACGATGGGTTTGGTGGTGATAGCGGTTGGCACCAGTGTACCGGTAAGTGTCGTGTAAAAGTTTAGACAATAATCAACAGAATGGGTCCCTGCGTTGCATTCCATTCAATTCGGATCCTGAGGGAGGGTTGTTGAAATTTAAATTTTTACGTGATGATCCTTCACTAGCAGCAGTGAATACTAACTACACTGCTGTATACAACCCATTTGGAGGGTCATTTCATGCCTTTAAAGGCTGCATTAGGAATATGTATCGGCACAAGTTGTAGACATGCATATATGCAGTGGTGGGATTCAATTTTTTTGTCAGCCGGTTCTATCACATAAGTCACATTATTTCAGCCGGTTCTGTTACAAAAAGTCCAATCACAGTAACCAGTAATGCTAACCGGTTCGCTGATCACATAAAGTTTCGTGAGACGGTTCTATAGAACCGGTTCGAACCGGCTGAATCCCACCACTGAATATAGGCTTGAAAGTTTTAGCCTACCTAATGCAGTCACTGAAACTGGGATTTCTCTGTGTTTTCGTATTGTCAACTCGTAGTTTAAAGGGATTCAAACAACGCTCTTTTGCTTTTAGGATGCCATAAGTTCTGTCTTGGTTGCCAAAGAAGGTTTCGGTGATATGGCCGTTTCGAATGCTATTGGGTCAAATGTGTTTGACATCAATCTTGGGCTAGGACTGCCATTTCTTCTTCGAAGTCTTATCACATCTGAACCAGTTACATTGCTCTCCCCAATACAGAACGTAAGTATTGCTACATTTAAGTTTATCACTTTCTGTAGGTGGACTGATTTGCAAATCTTTTAAATGATGACCAATGTAGGTTGTTGTATATAGCATAACACCTTTTACGTTAATACCTTTTTTGTGTGTTATAGGGCTATAGGCTATGGTTGTTCCACATGACATCCAGTTCTTAAAACACCTTTTATATCAATATCTTGCGATTTTTGTTGAAATAGTGCCACTAAACATGTTAGTTAGTTAAACGTTTTCTTGTTTGCAGTGCTTACTGGAAAACCTTACTCTGTCTGTCCGGATTGTGCCACACGTGAAGTTTGGATTGATTCTTCTCCTTATACTTTTCATTTGTCTGGCGCTTTTTCTGATAGTTAGGTTCAGGTAAGAAAATAACAACACTTATCCCGAATCTAAGATGAACATAGTTTAATAACTGGGATCAGCCCTGAAGCGTCTATGCAGACCAGGCGATCACGGCACACTCATATATAAATCACAGTACGCCTGGTCCATTGAAGGTGCCATGTTATCGAGAATTTGGGCATGGTAAAAAGGTATTATATGGCAGCAGTTTGCGCACAAAAGCAAAAAGTATTTTTCTATTTTTCAAAACAGCATGTAATTGATTAACGATAATTTTGGGTTTCTCGCAGACTCAACAAGACGATAGGAATCATCTTCGTGACAATCTACGTCGGATTTATGATTTACGCGTTCGTACAAGAGAAGTCCTGTCACGCCTTCTACTGCTGACCAGTAGGAAGTGACCAAGTGGCACTTTTTATACAAAATACTTCTAAAGGCACCAAAAGAGCGGTTGGGTGTCTAAGACCTTGCATCAAAGCGGTACTAAGTGGAATCATTTTGTTTGTACTATTTTGTTTTGATCCAATTCGTTGGCTTTTCCTCTAACTTACATTTTTTTGAGTGGTCGGGTGTTTTGATCATGGATATCGTAACGTCAGAAATACGCGAGCTGTGACGTCAATATAAATATTTTCCACTGTGATTTCTATTGCAAGGTGCTTCCAATTCACATACCCAGGCCACGAAACAATATTACCTTCTGATACAGTCGTAAATAACTGTATCAATCTGAGCGATATATATGAATTACAAGGGGAAAACCTTTGTCTTTTTTGAGAAGTTTTACAAAACCGCACATTGAAAATTTTCCAAATAATCGATGAAAACGTTGGCGCGCGATTGCTGCAACTGAAAGGGGGAAGGTTTTTGAAGGAATTATTTTTAGAAATGGAAGGTTAACTCATAAAATCGATACGCGCTTAAGGTCGTGTGTGCAGCTCCAAAACGCTGCTTTGTCAAATTGACAAGGAAAGATTGCAAGATGTATAGCGGATGTGCTCTGTATTTTGTCACAAATTGCGTTTATTGGAACACAATATGTTTGCAATGCAGCCTGAAGAAAAAAACGTCTCTCACAAAATCGAAAAATGTGGTTGCCCATAGATTTTAGGTAAATTAAATATGACCGTAAGCCAAATTGACTATGCACACGTGACCTCATGCGTGGTCGGCGTACCGTGACCGAAACAAAACAACGAGGATTTGAATGGAGATAAATGAGAAAAAATAACACGGGATCTTGGGAACTTAAATAAGTGCACGACTGACGACTCCGCCTCCGAGTCGCTCGCGTCACAATGATTCGTCTGATTGGCATGACGTCGTGAGTGGATGACGTCATGTGCCAGTCCATAGTACGCATTTTTTGTGTTTGTCCCCAGTAACCAAGCGACCGCCGGACCAACTGCACGATATAACCGGGTGGCTGGGAAAAAGAGGAAACAATGACAAGATAAACGGTTTTGCATTGAAAAGTTGAAAAACATTTTAGCAGGGCTTCTCTGCTTGGGCATTGGTACCCCAAAGACCGAAGTGAACGTAGAAAGCGGCATGCTTTTTATAACTATTTTGGCAAAAGGGTATGAGCAAATTCGCGTAGCCTATAGTGTTCAGAAATGTTATGTATTGTATTATTTGCTGAAGTAAAAGGTACTGATTTTACTCTCGTGCCTTTTAGGTTTTAATTTCTATGGTTCGGCGTGTTACGTCAAAAAGGACATATCGCCGTAGAACCAAAGTAGTACAACTTAGGAGATGTTGTATATAAACGTGGAAGTGGGATACTTACTTATGATGCTTGGCGGTGCTTACTAACTCGCCAGTTTTCACGTTCCACGCAAGAACTGTACCATCGCCTGATCCAACGGCTACATACTCACCATCAACGCTATACGCACAACGCGTTTGATCTGTGAGCACTTTAAACTGGTCGTGGCTGAAAAATAAGCAAATCGGTTTGTGAGAATTAAAAGCCAACGTTGTGAATGCCGAGGAAAGAAAATTAGGGTTCAACATTTTGATAGTTTTGGCCCATTTACCGCCACAAAAAAGACAAGATCATATAGCGATCAGCTAAATAGACTTTAGATAATACTTTTAGCATTACAACAACAACAACTGATCTTCATTCAACAAATCAATGTGCGTCACGTCCATTGCTTCAAAGCGAGTCAAAGAATTCGTCAGTTGGAAAAAGACGATTTAACCCAATAATAGTGTGTGTTCCACACAATGCTTAGCGCTTCACAACCTACCTAAATACTTTAGACACCGCAGACTTGCGAATATCCACCACCTCCAGTGTGTGGTCCTTGGTGCAACAAACCAATGACGTATGATCGGCGGGCATGTCCAATGACGTCACACGCCCTCCTACTACGATTTCATTTTGAGCGTGCCCGCTAACCCTAAGACCGGAAATATATTTAGCAAGCATTGGAAATAAAACACACAAAAAACTTGTGCGAGAGTTAAAAAGGTGTTTGCGTTGATCGTGACTATAGGCAACAAAATAGTGTGTGGTCATACAATCCACAATCATAATGCATTCCTTGAGCAGAACTTGAGGCTGGAAACAGAACAACAATGCCTTCCGTTTGACAAGTCATGAAATTTCACATTAAACCTGCATTTTGTTTGTCCCCTACAAAATTCCTCCAAATATTCCAAAGCGGTATCAAAGAATGAAACTGTTTCCCAAACTTCCATTGTGATTTTAAGCTGTGGAAAACAATAGTGATTACTGATTTTCGCAGCTTACCTTGCATCCCAAACGCGTATTTTCCGGTCAAAGTGTCCGCTTGCTAAACAATCAGCTGCATATGCTGCCACAATATCGTTACACGATGATCCTGCCATAAATGTCCGAGTACAAGCTCCCGACCGAACGTCCCAGACCTACGAATAAGGCACACTAAAATGTATGTGCATATGCAATGTATTGTAAGAACAATGGAAACTGGAACTCTTGATAGCTGAGCAATAAGTATTCACGTTAAATGATGCTGGGTTTAGCACTGAGGAACTTCTTCAAAATGGCCAGAAACTGTTACACGATTTGAAACACTGATCCAACCGACTGTATGTATATATTATATGTGTATCAGGTTGGGTATCTTAACTGTATGTTGTTCCTTCACGCAGTTTACCTTAACGGTTCGGTCTTGGCTTCCAGATGCAAGTCGGTAAGCAGAACCGAGGAAACGTGCAGCAGAAACTCTGCCGCCGTGGCCTGTTAAATTTAACTGATAGAAAAACAGAAGTCAGATATGAAATTTAAATTCACTACAACACGAACTATATTACCTTAAGACGTTGGGTACCCAAGTCCCATATTCGAGTTGCATAGTCATTTGAACTGCCGGCTAATAACCGTTCCATGGGATCGAAGTCAATGTTGGTAATGCTCCCGTTGCTTCCTCGAAGCGTATGCTGTAATCGACTTTTATCTGCAAAATAATTAAAGTTTTGTACAGGATTCACATAAATTAAAATTCAAGTTCTTATCCGAAAAAAACTGGGAGCAGCCCTGAAACGTTTATACTGACTGGTCAGTGATCACGGCATACTCATTTACAATCATATTACGCCAGGTCCATTAAAAGCGTTGTACCAAATCCCATGCACTCCCGCATGGCAAGGCATAGAGTAGAAAAACTAGCCTGCAGTGGGATTTGAACTCATGAGAAAAGCCGTTCCCGGGAATCGCACTTCACCAATTTAGCTTGACACAGGCTTAGTGGTGAACCCACAGAAAGTATAATCACAAGCACCATTGCCTGCCATGCATGCTACATGTGTGGGAATCATAGTAGGCAAGGGCAGTGTTTTTTTTTTTTTTTTTAAGGCAAATTTCTCCAGCGGTTTCCCAAAATTTGGATATGGCTAGTTTTTGGTATTTAAATGAAACACTTGCGGTCTCTTAAAACTACTTAGCGGTCACCCAAACCAAACCTTAAAAAAAAACCTGGGCAAAAGGACAATTGGAACAAAGCGGGCCTTCCGAACTGCCAGAAAAACACCAAACAGATGGCAACATGCGGTTGTTTAGCAGACATTGGTTTTGTGCTTTTCAGTAAAGTATAATGAACATTTTTGTTATTCAGGCCGACTTGGGCCGGTGGCTGCACCATTTAATCCCTCATATGAGGTTCAAGTGTAAACAAATCCACTGACTGACAGAGAAGGTTAAGTTCAAACTCGCACCTCCAAAAAAGTTCCAGATGTGAATAAGTCTGTCCGATCCACCTGTGGCGAGAATGCCTCCGGATGCAGAAAACTTGACCGCCATGACTTCACTTTCATGTGCATCCTACAAGATATTGAAAGTATTAAATCCTTTGCAATAAAATTACCAATTCAAACATCCGGCATTAAATTAAATGACTTTAGGCCTAAACATTAACATGATGGCGTACTCAACCCAAACGTTAAACCAAAACTTCATTGCAATTATTCCTAGAAATTGATGAAAGCGGTTAGGTTTACAGACAAACTTGAAACCCAAATCTAAAAAAAACTTTGGCTTGTACAAAAAAAATCAGAAAAATACATGGTGAAATTAATGTGTTGTGATGCCTGGTACATGGTAACTTGTCTTACCCATTTGCACACAACTTCTTGGGGAAGTCTTACATCAGCAGAATACCCGTAGTTACCCAATGAATGTGAACAATCTCTGTCTTCATCAGAAGGTGTACGCGATTTAACACTAGAAATGTGTTTTACAACTTTAATAGGTATTTTAAATGCAGACAGGCGTTGGGGCCAACACAGAAACTCTTAAGTTACACTACCATGTAAAACATGATGAAATTTTACAAATTTAAATATTGTTTAAAAACAAGTTTTAGGAGGCTAGTTATGTGGGTCTAAAACCAAACCACATCCAAACAACAATGACCCTTAAAGGTTTACGCATTTAGACATTGTTTATTGTTTTGGCCACTTGATGATCTAATACAGTGGTTCTTAACCTGTGACTAGTATACTAATAGTGGTAGCCAGAGCTTTTCAGGTTGTACACAAGTAGCTTTCTGTCATATCCAAGATGCAAGTCATGTCAAGTATTGCAAACTAACTAAACCAATTTATTAGCCCTGTTTTGGGGTGCTAGTGTCTAGGACACTGTTTTGGAATTGCTAATCTTGCTGGTTTCAGAAATATGTTAGCTCGGTCAAGATAGGCCTAGATGTTTTGGTTTACCCATTCAAACAACATTTAGGTGGTACACAGAAATAGAAAAAATAGTCAGGTGGTACATGATCGGTATAAGGTTAAGATAAGAACCACTGGTATAATGGTACAGTCACGACTAGGGATGCGCCGAGCCGAGCTAGAACCCGAGTACTCGGTACCGAGCATCGCTATTTTTGATGCTCGGTGCTCGGCCGAGCAGTTGCACAAACTGACCCGAGCATTAAATTTGCATATTCATGCCCTGCTAACATAGGTAACTAGTGTTCAAAAGGGTGTCTATGAACAAAAACAAATGATTTTTCAAATGTATTAGATTGTGGAAAAACGTGTACTTCTGAGGCCTGTAACAGCTTAATACACCGCTGGTGACGTAAGAGGCCTTGTAGAACTAAAACGTAGAAAGGGGATTTTTTGTGACGTCATAATGCACCGAGCGTGCTCGGCCGAGCACCGAGCATTAACGTGAGATGCTCGGTGCTCGACCAAACAGAACATTTGCAATTTTGGCACATCCCTAGTCACGACAATGAGAAGGTCACTCAACTTCAGCTTTGAAGTCAATCATGGTACACCAAAATGACCGGAACACTTCCATAAAAAGTTTTGGTAAATGTGTAAATAACAAACCAACATTTAAGACTAAAAAAGAACATATTGCCAAACTTACCTGAATAGGTCTGAAAACCTGTAGAAACAAAATGTGGGTCAATATATATTTGCAACATACATTTACAATATATAACAACTAACATTTTCTTCACTGTATTCCCAATCGTGGATTCCCCTGTTGCAGAAGTAGGAGTGGTTGGCGTTGGACTAAATGCAGTTTACAAAATAAAGTTTAAACACTAAAAAAGTTTATGCATACCACTTCTTGGAACTACATGACAATTGCCCTATTCCTAATTCTTTTTTACACATAAAGTTAGGATTTTTCGCCAATAGTTAGGCTTTTTTAACAGTTTGTCAAACTTAGTTAAACATGCTTTTGATTTTTTTAAATCGTAATTATTTGAAGTTTGAATCATGAAGCACAAGGGTAATTGGCAGAAAGTGAAATTGACATCACATATATATTTGATAATTTTAGTAAGTGATAAACAATATACAACTTTTGTTTATGGCTTAGCAAAGGTATGATTACATGGTCATGTTAAGTGGTAAAACAACTATTTTTCTAATAACCTGGCAGGATTTAACTTCATTTGAGGCACAATGTCTACACTTGCACTGCGACTCTTGTCATCACCTTTTCTGTAAAAATAAGACAACACAGTCAATAAAAAACTACCCAGATATGATTGATTTGTTGTTTATAACACTGTCAACGGATTTTAACCTAGAAATAAACATTTCCCAACTTGTGACATACAGATATGATTAAGTTACCTATGTTTTCACCAACCATCTAATCCACAAGTTTTAAACTCACAAAAACAAACTAGAAGGGTGGCTTAGCACATATTGCCCTTGCATATACACTATAACACATATTTTCTACACTTATTTTATATTGGGTCCCATATCATCCATTGTCTTTTATAACCTTGGTTGTTTCTGCAAGCAAAAACTCATGGGTCCCCCCACACATGCAAAGTTGTAAATAATACATTTCAAAAGATAACCATGAGAAAGTCGGGTGTTGCAAGGTAAAACACAGTGGTCGGTAATGTGCATAAATAAATATGCTTCATGGAGTACAAACTATTCAAATTTAGTCCATTTATACATTTTTGAAGGTTTTTCTATTTCATGGTCTGTCTGAGAAAAAAAGTGTTAAATAGTGAGAAAAGAGGCTAAAACACAACAATCAGCTCCTATAACACAAATCAGCGCGAATTGCACATGACTGTTGGGGCTAGTTGAGTAAATGATAGAGCTACAGGGTTGAACACAAGAATCAACACCTATAAATGGTGCACTGTACAAGCTGTCCAAATTTCATTTAATTCAGACATAGTTTGAAAAATTTACCCATTTTGGGGGGTTAGTGGGGTAAATGCTGGGGCAACAGGGCAAAACATGACATTCTACACCTATAAATGCACACTCTACAAGCTATCCAAATTTCATTTAATTCAGACATAGTTTGAAAAATTTACCCATTTTGGGGGGCTAGTGGGGTAAATGTTGGGGCGACAAAGTTGAACATAACATACAACAACTATAAGTAGCATACTCTATAAGCTGTGAAAATTTCAACTAATTCTGACACCGTTTAAAAAACTCACCCATTTTAGGGGTTAGTGGGGTAACTGATAGGGTTCAACACCCAAAAGTATGAAATATGAAATCACAATGACCCAATCAACAGTCATGTAAAATTTTATCCAATTCAGACAATGTTTAAAATTTTGACCACTAGAGGTGTTATTAGCAACATTTGTCAACGCTTCTGACGTCATAAGACGGTTAACACCACTCTGACTGGCATGTGCAAAAACCTCCAGCAAGTAATGCACAAACACAAGTAGCATATGTACTGGTGCCTTTATTATAGCATTACACCACAGAAATCTTTCGTTTGTGGTGCGCAGCAACATACAAAAACGTTTTACACTTTGGGGTCTAGCGGGGTAAATACTGGGGTTATCATGTCAAACGAAGCATCTGCATAACTATATCTACCATCTGTGAAAGTTTCATCCAAATTCACCAAAGATTTCATGCCAAAAGTGCATGGACAAACTTCACCGGAGAAAAAAGAAAAAAAAAAAACTGAGTGAAATCAAGATGTGTCCCCTTCAGGGAAGGGGACCCATAATTAATGTTGTATTGTTTCTTGAATAAGTGGTAAAAACAGACAGCACTTAGTTTTTATTTCTGCATTTTGTGTCCGACAACAAACATTTCATGTCCACAATTTGCATCAGTACATAAACATTACTAGGTTTCTGCTTTGTTTAATGTAGCATACAGTTTAAGCCAGGTTACCTTTTAAAAGTGTCATTTTCAGTGTTTAGCACAGCTATGTGTTTCTCATTAAGCTTTTTGTATCGTTCCAGCAACTGATTGTATTCGTCCTGGCTTTTTCTCAGTTTTTCTTCAAAAGAATCACTCAGAATTTGTAAGGCCTGGTAGTTGTCTTTGACAGTCTGAATAGCCTTAAAACAAAACAAGGAGGTGGAATTTAGCTTTGGGGCTTGATCCAAATAAGGCAATAAAAAATAACCAGTATATATCTTACTATTATCGCAAGCAAGTAATGCTCACTGCTCAGACAAATTGTAAATATATATATAACATTACAAAATAATTAAAAAGGCAATTCCGTGAATGTATTTTGAATTACATGGGAAAGTATGTCTTGAAACACAAAATCAGAAAGCACCGATTCCAGTTTTGAAGGAATTTGAAGATCAAAATAGGTAAGCTAAAATCTTTGAATAGTACAGGTGCCATTGAAAACTATTATCCTTCATAGAAACAAGTGACTGTAGTAAAATCATGTAATATTTAGCACCTAATCAGGCTCATGATGACTGCAAAATTTTGCCTAGTCTCCATGGAAAAGGTTTGACCACCGGGTGTCTGTAAATACAACTTGACCAACCCATAAAAACTGCGTAACCACTGTGGCCATCCTGTTAAAACTGCCTAAATCAGTTTATGAATGGGTGTAAATATCACAATGTTGCCAAGTTAAAGCATCTCATTCTGAAATCAGGTTGGCCACAGTGGTTATGCAGTATTTACAAGTTGGCAACAGTGGTCGCAGTGTTCAAGTGGTATTTAAAGACACCCCTGACAACAACTGCTGTAATAAATTGACAGATGGCAGAAGTTAATGCTTAATAAGCATAATATGAATGTGTTAAGTTCATACCTGTTCCAAGTCGGCATTTTTTTGCTTGAGATTTTCACAGTTTGTTTCTAGCACTGTGTTTTCATCTGCTTTTGTTTGTAATCTGTAAAACACATTTCCTTAGTGAGTCTACACGCGGCATGCACATGTTTTATTGCTTCAGAGTTTCTTACTGTTGGTTAAATGTGGAAATTTCCCTTTCCTTTTCTTGCAAGGCAACATTCAAATCTAAAATTTGCTGGGCTCTTGCTCCTTTGGTCCTGTGCACTTCTGTCAATTCTTCCTGTGAATGTACAACAGAAACATGAGAACTTAAGGAATAAAATAAAATATAAATATATAGACAGTTTACAAATTACGGAGCTATTTTTAAACCAGTACAATAATTTAGAGCCAACTACACAGTTTAAAGCAGTAGCTCTCAATGAGCAGTGTCTGCAGCTTACTGGCATCATGTTAAATTAATCATATGCATATTTACGTTTTCAGTGTCTAAAATGTAGTTGGCTCTAAATTACTGTACTCATATAGTATGTGAAATAAAATCATTTATTTTTTGTTAGTTTTGAGGTGGTAGTTTACAAAATAACTGGACAAAAAGGGGCAGTACAGGAAAAAAGTTGGGAAACACTGGTTTAAACCATGACAGACAAGAATAAGGCCTAGTATATAATACTTAGTGTTGCAAAAAAATCAAAGTCATTCGCTGCATGTAACACTTACGTCAGGTTTACTGTGACAAGTTCTGAATTTATAAGAATGCTAGCCACCATAAATGTGGTTAATTGTTAGTGCAACAATCTGGTTTTCACAACACAGTAGCATGGATTTTGCAAGCATAAAAGATTCGCCTTGATTTTTAAATAGGAAAAAACGTCAAACAACTTTACTAACCTGGACCCGAAACAGTTTTTGTTCCAAAACTGAAAACTGTTCATTCTTCTCAGCATTTACAATTCTAGCAAGTAACAAAAAGCATATGTATTGTATCAAATCAAGAACATGCTTTTGCAAAGTGTTAAATTTGATGCCACTGCAATTAGGTTTAAAATCCTCAATTCAAAAAGGGTAACATAAGGAAAAAACTCATGTACCCAGCATGAGCTTTGCTTGACAAGTCATGATTTTCTTGTTTTAGCTTCTCGATGTCACTATGTAGGGATTCATTAGTTTTCTGTAGCTCCTGATTTGCATCAGATAGCTGTGAGTCTAGAAAAACAAAAATATGTCAGAAAAAATACAATTAATAACAAGTGTAAACACATTCCATTTCAGTTTAGCATTCGATTTTTCAGTCATTTTTGTGATTTTTTGCCTCATTTGTTTTGCATTCAAGAATCTAATGCTTTTAAAATTGTACATTGCATAGAACAGTAATTTTCAATTTTTTTTATCATGCGGCGCATTAAAGAACTAAAATTTCCCTACTTAGTTTGCCATTGATTTACCCATCTAGACAACCTATGATTTTCTGCTAAGTTAATTTTGTATCACTGTTTGTTAAAATTTCGACTTTGGAAACTGTAAACTGGATCTAAATTCCTGAGCTTGTCTGTTAGTTTTGTTATATTTTATGTTGTAACTGCTGGAAATGCGATTCCTAGTCTAGCTGAAAACTGATTTAAAGCGATAAACACAAATCCATATCGGCGAAAACGAAAGATAAACAAAAATAACAAAAGTGAAAAATAACAAAATAAACAAACATTAGAACATTAAAAACAACTTACATGAGTTAATTAAGGTTGCAAATTTAGCATAGGTCTTGTTGCGGGCAACTATTTGTTGTAAAACGATGTTTTCATGATCAAGTTTATCATTTTCTTCCATCGCACCAAGTCACGCAACCCGCATACAAAGTTTGGCAACGAAATCACTCAGGCGTAAATTGTTTTCTGCGATGAATATTTTATTTTTGTTTCTATTTCAAAACGAAAAAAGCTAGCTTAATCTTTAAAATTTATATTTTTTATATTGTATACTCGTCAACAACTTTCAAATAATATAAAAATAAGACCACAAAAATGAAGCATAAATTGTTGTTTCAGAATGAATTTACAATTATTGTTTCTATCTGAAATGGGAAAAAAGCTATTTGAAGAAAAAAGCTAGCCCAATTTTCACTCTTTACATTTTTCGCATAGTACATTGGTCAAGAACTTTCAAATAATATCAAAATAACACTACAAAACTCCGACACTTAATTTTGCTTTTGTTAGGTTACGTGAGCGCCGGCACGCAGAGGCAATAGCATGCGTTATTGATGGTATGTTGTACGGAAGAAGCTAATTGCACGACTCAAAAAAGAAAGAAATGGTGCACAAATGGCAACTGCCTATCAAGCACCGTTTTTGGCACTGTATGTAGGCCTAGGTTAGGTTTATCTCCTTAAAATTATATGACCGTGCCCTTACTGTGAAAACTCATAAAAGGAAGCTTGTTAAAAAAATTATTGCCGTGGTTTATACTTACACAACTTACCTGTGGACTCTGGTACATCACTACATATATACACTTAACTACCAACTACCACCTAAATTCTTATAACTTAACAGGGATAGCAAGTTTGTGAAACTTTATTGCACGATATCATCAACGCATTATAATAATATAGCATTCGTGGTTATAAAAGAATCAGCAAATAATAAAGGAAATGACTGCAGCACATTGTCATATCAGCTAAAAAAGACCTTCGGTGACCCATTTGTAGATAAGTATTAAGCCAGTTTGTTGTACAATCAAGCCCAAACAAAAGGTTTACTAATACTTATGGAGACGAAAAGAAGACGAATTACATGCCTCTGTGATGACGTTATCCGGTAACTTCCTTGAGAAAACTTTGCCGAACTTCAATCAGCTTTTTCGGAGATTGCCTGATCTTTTTCTGTTGCAGTCAAACAACGTTTAAACGACAACAAAGGGGCAGTTTCATGGCCGTATACGCTTAGCAAATGGAAAAAAATGGATATGTACAAACATGTAATGTATTTGTTAAAACAAGGCAATCCGGTTATTTTTGATTTTGTCAGCTTCTAACATGGGGGTCATGGGGTAGAAATTTGTTGTTGCAAAACGCTTTTATTCGGAGTTATCGCGTTAACAAATACTTTTTGCAGTTCAGTCATATCGTATTTAGCTGTTGACAAATGTTTTGTATTTTGTTCAATAGTGTAGCAAATTATTAAAGCATACCTGAATTTTTTGCTCGACAAGAGGCAAAAGACTTTCGGCCAAAAATCGAGCGTTTTCACGAATCAACTTTGCCTTGTCTTGGCGTTCCGTTTCACAACGCAAGCAACCACTAGTAAAATCGGTGTAAAGCAAAACCACCTCAGCTATTCCGTCCAAGACTGGTTTTTGTAACTCTGGCAGAAGCATCTATGAGCAACAATACTTGTTTTAAAATACACTTATGGTTTGAGATTGGAATACATTTTCGTGGACCTTACCTTCATTGCACTATCGACGTGTGTTAGAATCGCTTTAGAAAAGGCCAAAGTGGAACCAGTAAGTCGAATAAAGCAACTATCATAGCAGTAATCCATAAACGACTTGAGGCCGAGAACTGTCATTTCATCAATCATTTTGTCGGTAGCCTGAGAACACCAAGAAAGTTAACTTCCGTTAACCAATATATTGTTTGTCATAGCACACGCATACTTGGCCGAACGCACAGCCTGAAAATACCCAACCCGATTTTGCCAAACCAAAGCAATTGGGTTTTGAGCCATCAACAAGCTTTCCAAAGTGTTTTTTTTTTCTCGCCAAAAAAAGTTGTATCTGAATTAATAGATCTCCCATTTCAATTTAGAAATATCATTTTTTCAACAAGACTATATTCTTCCGCCAAAAATAACAGTACAACTACGCTACCTGGGGAGTGACCATGTTTGTTGGCCTCCAGGTTTCTTCGGAGTTTCTGAGCTTAGTGGCGTCGATGATCTTTTGCTTGTGGTCCCCTATCGCTGCTTGGATGTGCGGAAGAAGTAGATTGTTGAGCAGAAAATCCAGGTCAAGGCCAAGACAATGCAACTGCACACGAAACAGGTAATAGCTTCACTTATAAAGTAAATGTACTTTGCGTAAAAGTTGACAGAAAATAATGATGTTTTTTCCACAAATAACAACCTTACAGATACATTAATTGGTATGGTTCTGCCAGTAACCAACCATTCTTTTCAATTTATTGATGTGTTTGCACATACAAAAAGCCCTCGGAATACACAAGATGTGAACGCTATGACCCATGACAGCTTACGCACAATGCGCATGCGCAAACTCGAAGCTTTCATGTGGCAAACATTTTTTTCCAAAAAGTGGGAGGTTGCAAAACTAATTTTCATGGTTGCTAAATAATTGAATATTTTTGTACTCTACTTATTTTTGTGATTCATGACCCAAACTGGACCACTTTTTGCACAACAAACATTTCTTTAACAAAAACCGTGGACTCGACTACAAAGAAAGTCAACAGTTAAACCTAACCTACAGCAATATACTTTAATTCTAAACTTCTTAATGTGGCATTAATTGACGAATCGCGTTTGCAGGCCCAAAGAAACCGATTTTTCGAATCCACCTTTTCGCAATGAGCTTCAGCGTTTTGAACACATTCTGCTACTTCTGTGACGTCAGCATTTCGCCCGAACACTTGTTGGGAGAAAGTATCGACGAATGACGTCAGTTCTTCTTGGGCCCAGACCACGAAAGCTTTGAATTTGAAAAGCAATTAGAAATCGAAAATTTTAATTTAGAATTGAAATTTGAAAGCTGCAAACAGTGCACACTGTTTCGACCCATAAGGTCTCATCACTGCAACTGGTGACAAAAGAAGGGCCGTATGGTAGTTTGTTGGGAGTAACAGGTTAAGAATCCATACCTCGCCAACCTGTTTGATGCCACAACTGGGTACAAACGACAGAAGAACTGGTTTACACGGAATTAAAAAGTTTGTAAACAGTGTTTTTAATTTAGTCTGTGTAAAAAATACCCAAAGTTGTGAGCAAGACAGACAAAAAAGATAACAACTGACCAGTTTTTTTAGCAGCATTTTCTACTGAAGTTTTGATTCTGCCTTCATAATAAACATGACCTTTCTTTCAGTCTGTATTCCTAGCTTGATGTTTTAGTATTTTGAATAATTATAATTCTTTTTCTTGAATCATTATTTCAAATCAATCAAACAGGTGCAAGTCTAACTTACAAGAATAACAGCCGGATGTCTCCTTGAACGAAAGCTGGAACTCCCTAGCTGTCTCTTCAAGATTGTTGAAGAAAACTTTGCACAGTTTGCTGATATACAGTGGCAGGGAACCCTCAGTGCGAAGTTGACGAACAGCGAATGCAACTGCACTTGTGCGGTTGTTAAGAAACAAGTGACAAGCCTAAAACAATATAATTTAAAATTTCATGTTTTTGGGGCCTGTGGGTGAACTGCCGGGTCATCCGGGGTCAAACTTTGCAGGTAACAACTTTGGATTTATATGTAAATTTGAATCAGTTTAAAGTACCCTGTCTTGACCAAATGCTTGAAACAAACTAGCATTAGACAAAAACGGAGAACAAATATGGACAAACCAATAAGGGTCCCCATAAATACAAACAAATGTAAGGCACAATTTAAATTTTTTGGTCAGCCATTTCAATTGTATGTAAAAATTGGCCCATATATTATTCAAAGTTGATGACAACATGGGGTCATAGTTTGGGGACAAAAGACTTTTAGAATCAAACAACAATGAGGCAGTGCACCCCAGAAAGGCAACATCGAAGGGTTTATAATCAACCCTTGTAAGATTTCTAGTTTGTGCCCTTGTTGACACAATGTTGGGAAAGAGTCACATTTTGATCTTATGCAGGTTATCATGCAGTAAAATGTATAATAACAACTTTACATAAAATGAAGCCATTGTATTGATTACCTTGGTGCTTTCTTCCAACTGAATAAGCAACACAACAGGTCTACGAATGACTCTGGGACCTCCACGGAGGCTTCGGTCAGGAGAAGATCTCAGTTCTCTGATAGAAAAACAAGGCTGATAATAGGCAATATAAAACACACAGCTCAATGCAGTTAATGTGTTTTGGTCACTCAACAATAAAGTCAGTTAAAAAAAATTCAGTTTAATTTGTTTTCTTACTTCATGCTTGATTAAAATTGATGGAAATGTATGCATGTGGTGAGTAACAACCATAAAGAAATCAGTTCGACTTGAATACTTTTGAAAAGGTTTACACACCTTGATAGTACTTCAACAAGTTGTTGTCTCCTGTTAATAAGCTTTTGCTCAAAATCTGTCTTCAATGGGCAATCACTGATGTTTGACAAGTAAGTTTTACCTAAACAACACCACACATTATTGTATGTCATCTCTCAACACTTTATTCCAGAGGTTCCCAACTTTTATTGACAAATTCCTCTCTTAACAACTCAAAACATTTTCATTCTTCCCAAATATACCACACTGTGGATGCTAAACCATACAAAGATCATTTTTCATAGGTCATATTCCCAAAAGCTCAAGTGTATAATTACAAACATAAAAATTAAAGTCAATTTCTTCCTGGATGGGAACCACTGCTTAATACAAACAAAGAAAAACCTACTTTCCAGAATCAAATTTACAGCCTGCTCAAAGTTTCTCTGTGCAATGAACACATCCAGGTCTTCTGGCATCTCATGAAGCCAGTCTGCACTGAGCCGCTCATCATGTAATACAGCAACTTTTTCTGGTGTGGCTTGAGAATGGCTGTCAATGTTCACTGCCTCTGTCAGCTCTGTTTCAAACTCGGTGAAAGCTGTACACAGAAAACACATGAAATGCACAATCACAAATGAAAGCAGCGGCTCAATGGAGTTAAACCATCTTTTCTCAGTCGCAAGTCAATGAACTCATATAAGTGTGTTAAATGATTTTGTGAGACAAACCTTATGGTATACAAAAGTTTAAACTAATTTTCAAATACGTAAAGCACTAGGTTAAACATTTACAACACTAAATGTTGGTACATTACAGTTTATTGGTCACTTACGATTTGTAGTTCTAGATGGTGAAAGAGGATTAGGTGATGTTGCACTCATTAGTTCCTTTTTCTTTTCTTTTTCACTTAAATGTTTCCGCTTTGTGGCATCAACAATTTCCAACCATTCTCTCTATGCAATGGGACAAAAATGACATTATTGCTCCACTGCAGAGGTCCCTTAACCGAAGGTAAACTTTACCATGCTTTCGAATGCATAAATGTAAGTGTATGTTTTGTTAGGTTTTTGAAATTGAAGGGTTAAAGAAACTTAGCGATTTGTGTTTAGCCTGAGAATTAGTTAAAAAACTGTCACCAAGGTCCAAGATACATGGGAGTAAATAAGTGAAAAAATATTTCTAACCTATGGTCTGCTATAAATCACAGTTAATCAAGTAGAGAAATATTTAATGAAAGTATTTCTTAAATATGAGTTTCGTTCAAGTAACATAAGAATGTGCTGAAAGTTATAAAAATATGGATATAGTCAATATATTAAAAAAAGTAACAAGAAATAACAATCATACTGCAAGTACTATTTTAACACAAGATGTTTTGGGACAGACATACAAATGTTGGATCTTACCTTTTCTTTTGCACTTTCACACTGAAACATTCTGGAGTCAGGAAAGATGAGGACTTTGAATGCATTCTTGACAGCTGTATGTTACAACGAGAATTTATTAGCACACAAATTATTGCGCAAATGTTGCATGCCATGGTTTATCATTCTAAAAGAGCAGCGGTAATGCCAGCCACCAGTTGCTAACATGCAGACAGCAGTTAAGATTATTCATTAGGCACAGCAAACCTAGATGTACACCACTTTAGCAGCACTGTATATGTATGTCACATATACCTTATTGTACAATATAAACTTAATTAAATTACGAACAACATTGGCTTTAAATCTGGCTTTTGCTGCCTTTAACTG
The DNA here is from genome assembly GCF_965637545.1 of Phallusia mammillata. Taxonomy (NCBI): domain Eukaryota; kingdom Metazoa; phylum Chordata; class Ascidiacea; order Phlebobranchia; family Ascidiidae; genus Phallusia; species Phallusia mammillata. The sequence continues at coordinate 25,792,728 of NC_137254.1, forward strand.
AGAATAAATAGTCTGATCAATTTCTTTTTATGATTCTTGTCTGTTAAGTGCTCATACCTCTAATTCTGTATATTGTAACAGCTTGTTATTTTCAGAATAAGTGTTTTCTAAGTGGAAAATATAAAAATGTAGGTGCTTATCAGAAAAAACAACAACACTTCTTTCATACCTGGATATAACCATCTGTAAAATCCTTCCTTGGCTGCAACATAAATATTCGTAACTCGTACCCAAAATTTTGACTTATATTCTCTATCAAAGTTCTGCTCTTCGTTAAATATATTGTACTAACCCATCTACACTACAAAAGTTCTAATTGCTTTTACCACTTTCTGGACTCCAAAATAATTAAATTAAATATTTCACACAAATAATTCTAAACACCAACAAATTAATCCAGCAACCACAAACCACACTCACATGTATATATGTCTACATTACATATATAATTTCACCGTTAGACCACTTAATTAATTACTTAGTAGAATTAACTGTGGTCATGCAATTAGTGTATTTTTGTACTTACTCCTAGCTGGAATCTTTTTGCCTGTATTTTGTTAAAACATTAAATTGCCAAAACACAATTAATCAAAAGATAACCACTCATTCTAAAAAAATAACAAAACAGGTCATTTTTTAGTCAAAAAAACTATTTTTGGTTAGGAATACACCAAACAATAACATTTTTACACCAAATCTTAACAAGTTAAAAAACATATAGCTCCTTGATTTTTAGAAATGAAACTTTACTACAAGCATCTTCCTTGACCAAAGCATGTAATTCACAAAATGGGTAACTTACGGCCCACATCTCTTGCATTCACCATAGCCAGAGTATCAATCTCCCAAACCAGCTGGAATTTGTATTTTCCCGCAACAGCATTGCCTCGTCTTGTGCTTGCCCATGTGGTAACCATGACACTGAATAAGAAGTTTTAAATTATTTTGTGCTAGTACAGTAATTGTTTGGTGTCATACTTTTACCAGTGGTAGTATTTCACTGTTTTGTACCAATTATGGTTAACCTGTTCTTGGAAAAACTCTACAGCCCAGTTGTTAAAGAGTGTATGAATAGAAATATGAATCACTTGCTGACATTGATTTCCCATGGTGAATGATAGGCAATCAACGCAATAAATAATTCCACTTGCTAGCTTTAGTCTCATGTCAAACTTTGTCCCATATTGAGCCATAACAACATGCTATTAACAAGAGAACCTAAAAAATACTTGAATCCACAACTGAAACAGTTTGGCAGAGCAGAAAAGCAACACAATAAACCTTGGTTAAACCAGATTCAGTTAATCCAGATCTTCGCCTAATCTGTAAAAAACTCGAGGTACAAATGATTGGTAATGTGGTTGGCTTAAACTAATCAACATCGGTTAATCAGGATCATTGCATCATCAGAAAAATTTTTTGGTCCAAACAGGTCTGGATTAACCAAGGTTTACTGCAGTTACTTTATGCTTATTGCAGAAAAACTAAATACATGTGCAATGCATATGTGCAACAGTTGTTCATACCAGTCATTGAATAGGAACATGTGAATCTTGCCAATAGGGTTAAATGAGTCAGTATCAAGTTCAACTACATCACCATCATGGACCAAATACCTCCCAGGCATTTCCAGAATATTCTACAATCAAAACAGAAGGATTTGCCAATTTCTTTCATGCATTTGAATAATTTACAGCATTTGCTTTTTACATTGCTGCCTTCAATTTTTCCAACTAATGCCGACATCACTTTCCGCTGTTCATGTTCTTTGTCTGCTAACTTTTTTTTGTTGTCATCCTCATGAGAACTTTCAGCTGTTTAAACAAATAATATCACATGTGAGTGTTCGTTGTTAACAAAATCTAAAATACATCTTACTTTGTCCCTTTGTTGTAAATATTGTTGTCATGACTTCCATTAGATTCTTTTGTTCAGTCAAGATGTGATTAAGTTGAAACATTTCTCCCTCCAAGTCTATAGAAAAAAACAATATGATGTACTTATTGACTTAAGTTTATGAAAAACATCTAGTCCCTAAGATTAGCAACCAAGCAACAAGCTGGAAGATTTTAGTTTTAAGTTGAATGTATACAGTATACATATATATATCAAATGTACTTAAAACAAATTGTTGAACTTGAAAAGATAAAAAGGTGATCCCTTTATGTGGGTTTTTGTGATAATAACCTACAAGAAATTTCCTTTGCTGTGTCAATAAACAGTTGGTAGTTGTGGTAAACTTGTTTCTTTAAAATTTGAGCTGTTTCTTCTCCCAGGGCCTGAACCCTTGCTCGGTTTTCTTGGAGGTCTTTGTCCCCATCTGAATGTGCGCTGATGCTATTGGCAACTAAAAGCCAAAAGCAGGCATGTTAATATTGTGAAAAGTAATTGAAAAAAACAATCAAAATATGACTAATAATTAACAATCCTAAGACAATACAACCAGCAATAATTTGTTTTCATGGAACATGGTTGGTTTTTTTTTTAAAGGGTGAGAAAAACAAAACCTAGGTACACACTGTTTGTAAGCACTTTTTGATTGTGGTGATTGTTGTTGCCCAGTCGGCAGAACATGACAGTTTCCGTGAAGATCTTAGTGTATAGGACCCAAGCAACCTGTGACTGTGTGAACCCGTGCATGACCCTTAAGTCCAAATGTAAATCTAATTTCAGGCCCAAAGCAAGCAATATAGATCAAGCAACAAGGCAGGACAATTAATGCCTGTAGTGCAAGTTTTGGTGGGCATCCCAAAAAAATGGTGAGCAAAAAAACTTTTTATTTTAAATCGTGCGTGCCACAGTCATAATCTATAGTCTGTATACAGACTTGCTTGTATAGGATGTCGAATCGTCGATTGTTTACAATAAAACTGCTGGATGAGCAATACTTGGTTATACAGACTTGCTTGTTGTCAGTTTGTTAATAAAGCATGACCACTGTGGCCAATTGATAAGTCTTGCAGTGACCACCATAACAGGGCAATCTGTGGGACCAGTGGATCCTGGACAGAGTACCAAAATCTTACCACCCATGTTAGGGAAAGAGGGCGAGGTTCAACAGAAAATAAAACAACTGTTTGAAACCTTGTCTGATAGTTTTAGGAAGTAAACAGATAAACACAGAAAACGATGATTAGAATTTTCTACAAACAAACCCTTTCCAAAACAAGGAATGCTTTTGAATTTTACATTTTTCCACCATGTAACAATATTTTGATAGTAAAGAATTTATTAGTTATACAATCTTCGCGGAGTTCAAACATTGGGCCATTCCAAAACTAATGAAAATAGGTTCGCTGGAACTTACACTTTTCTGGGTCGAAGTTACGACTGCTTAAATTTTTAGCAAGAGATGTTGACGCCTTCGTTGCAGCTTTAGGCGGATCAGCCATTTTTTAGACCAAAGTGGGTTCGGTTGAATGAAAAACACGGTTTTCAGCAACGGTGTAACTTGACCAAACCGTCTATTAAAAATGCAATACGCCTTATTTTGGGTAAACCCCCATTTATAAATCGGATGAGAGAATTGTTTTTTAGTTTTTTTTTAGAATAATTTTGTATACTTACGAATAAATATCAGCGTAACCGCTTGAAACAACACTAATACTGCACTGAAAATAACTGCTCATGATAAATTTTATACTCGTGTACCATTTCGGTATTAGAACATTCACATTCGTGAAAAAATTACTAAATACTTCAGTGACTATGATAAAAAAGGCCAGATATAACAAAACAGCACTTTTCAGGTTTTATTTGCACAAATACATAAATAACAGAGCAATAACAGCAGTCAGCAGCAAAAATATGTCGTCTTGGTATTTCGTAATTGTACGTCTGCAGCCCTTGCGACCAAACAGTGTCGTTTTTAGAACAAAAAAGCGTCATATCCATCCTCCCTAATACCCAATAGAACACTAAACTAATGTGTAACTGCAAATACACTGGTTTGTAATTTTTATTTCAGTTGAACTTCTGAAGTCACATGCTCCATATGGAACAGGCTGGCAGCTTCATTTGAATTCAATGAATAACGCATACTAATGCTGCGACATTCAAGACAATGAATGAAAATTGAAATGCGAAACAATAACTGGAATTTTCCAAAAATTTTGCCCACGTGGCCGGACAGATTAGTCGACTTCTTCGATTGTGGGTCCACCACTTCCTCCTCCACTTGGTGGGGCACCACCAGCTCCGCCGGGGAAGCCACCGGGCATACCACCTGGCATACCGCCCGGCATGCCACCTGGCATACCACCTATAACAACATTTTGCATTTTAATTGCCAAATCGATTAACATAAAAGTAAATTTTAAAATCACAGGTATTTTCTTAAAGTGTGTTCTCAGAGACTCTAGCGATCATCATGTCTAATCAGAGGCCTAGACACATGAACAAGTTTTGCATCATGGACACTTCAAGTTGACCATGCTTAAATGAGAATGAAATTTTACCTGGTGCTCCACCAGCTCCTTGGTACAATTTGGTAATAATTGGCATGGCAACCTTTTCCAGTTCTTTTTGTTGATATTCAAATTCATCTTTTTCCGCAGTCTGCACAAAAGTCAAGTTTGTAAAGCCTGGACATAAAAAGTACAACAAACTTAATTGCATTCTACATACCTGGTTGCCTTCAAGCCAGTCAAGGGATTCTTTCACTTTCGTTAGGATGGACTGTTTGTCATCATCTGAAATCTTGTCCTTGACCTTATCATCTTCAACCGTTGTTTTAAGTTGGAAGGCATAGGATTCCAAACCATTCTTGGCTTGAATTCTGTCCTTTTGCTTGTTGTCCTCGTCTTTGTATTTTTCAGCATCGTTAACCATTCTCTCGATTTCTTCTTTGCTAAGACGACCTGTAGATCACACATATGGGTAATTTTAAAACAGTTATAGAACCAAAACACATATTTTAAAGGTATTTATAGATATCTAGGGCCTACCTTTGTCGTTGGTAATGGTAATTTTGTTCTCTTTTCCAGTGCTCTTGTCTACTGCAGTGACATTCAAGATACCATTGGCATCAATATCAAATGTTACATCAATTTGTGGTACACCTCTGGGTGCAGGGGGAATTCCTGAAAGTTCAAACTTTCCAAGAAGGTTGTTGTCTTTAGTCATTGTACGTTCACCTTCGTAAACCTGCAAAAACAAAAAAATTAAACTCTGCGGAACAGGAAGCCTATGTTATTTATGTATAAAAATTTACCTGAATCAAAACACCAGGTTGGTTATCAGCGTAAGTGGTGAATGTTTGGGACTGTTTTGTCGGCACAGTGGTGTTTCTCTTGATAAGTGAAGTCATAACACCTCCAGCTGTTTCAATACCAAGAGAAAGTGGTGCTACATCAAGCAACAGGAGATCTTGCACTTCTTCCGAAGTGTCTCCACTAAGGATAGCAGCCTGAACAGCTGCACCATAGGCAACAGCTTCATCAGGATTGATAGATTTGTTGAGCTCCTTGCCCTTGAAGAAGTCCTTCAGTAAGGACTGAATCTTGGGGATACGAGTTGATCCACCAACCAAAACAATGTCATGAATCTAAAAAAAGGTAAATTAGAAACAAAACCTTCAGAAAGGTGACATCTAATTGATGTACAAACCTGTTCTTTATCCATTTTGGCATCACGAAGAGATTTCTCAACAGGTTCAAGAGTGGATCGGAAAAGATCACCATTCATCTCCTCAAATCGCGCCCTTGTGATTGAAGTATAAAAGTCAATGCCTTCAAAAAGTGAGTCAATCTCAATGCTGGCTTGGGTTGACGAAGAAAGTGTACGCTTTGCTCTTTCACAAGCAGTACGAAGACGACGCACAGCCCTTTTGTTTCCGCTAATATCTTTTTTGTTCTTACGAAGGAATTCCTTTTGGAAATGGTTGACCATTCTGTTGTCAAAGTCCTCGCCTGCAAGATATGGAGATTAACGTTTGGTAGTACAGTGTGTATTAGGACATTTGAATTTTAAGATATTACCTCCAAGATGAGTGTCACCAGCAGTTGATTTCACCTCGAAGATACCATCTTCAATAGTTAAAACACTGACATCAAAAGTGCCACCACCCAAATCGAAAATTAGGACATTTCTTTCAACACCAACCTATAGTAAAAAAGTTTTAAATAAGTAACAAGAAGCCAGAAAAAAATTACAGCAAACATACCTTTTTGTCCAAACCATATGCAATAGCAGCGGCAGTTGGTTCATTAATGATTCGAAGAACATTTAGGCCAGAGATGGTACCAGCATCTTTTGTGGCCTGGCGCTGGGAGTCATTGAAGTAAGCGGGTACAGTTACAACAGCATCAGTTACAGTTTTTCCAAGGTATGCCTCTGCAGTTTCCTTCATGCGATGAAGCACCATGGAACTAATTTCTTCTGGGAAAAAGGTTTTCTTTTCACCCTGTAAAAAACGATCAAAATCAAACCTATTTAGTTCTATATTATATAACAAACAACTTGTTTACCTTGTATTCGACAGACACTTTGGGTTTATTGCTAGTGCTACCATCTTTAACCACATCAAAGGGCCAGTGTTTTTTGTCACTGACTACTGTTGGGTCATCAAATCGACGACCAATTAAACGTTTAGCATCTGTGAACAAAAACAAATTTAGTGACAGTTAGAAATATATCTTAAGCTTACAGTAAAATCAGAACGTACCAAACACAGTGTTGCTTGGGTTCATTGCAACCTGGTTTTTGGCAGGGTCTCCAATGAGACGTTCAGTATCCGTAAAGGCAACATAACTTGGTGTTGTACGGTTTCCCTGGTCGTTAGCGATGATTTCAACCTAAACCAGGTAAAAAGCTATTACAATACAATTAATTAAGCGCAAAGTAAGGTAGATTTGCAAAGAACTATCATTTTACAGATAAACTAATAATTGATCTTACTTTTCCATGTTGAAATACGCCCACACAGGAGTATGTTGTTCCAAGGTCAATTCCGACTGCAGGTCCCTTCGACATTTTAGTTTGTTATTAAAATTTGGCTAAGTTATGTTCAGAAATAACCGAAGGCAATTAAAACCTTAAAAGAACAGATAGTTTTAAAATCGGGTTTCAAAATACTGAAAACGATTTACAGAGAAACAAACGCACACAATCCGCACATCCCTCTCAACGCATAATGAACACGAGGAACGAAGCCATTTCCCGCCTTAAAAATACAAGCCGGGTTCTGGAACATTCGCTAATGATGTCAGAGCCTTTTTTCCTTTGTATCGACACGTGGGTTGGGTGAGCCGTTGGTTTCGCGAATTCTCCCTGTCTGGAAACTTCTTTGCTTTACTTTACTGTTTTTAATGTTTAACAGTCCTCGCTCGCGTACCCGACCCATACTAAGCATATATGATTCTATCCTTGCATCACGTGCTTTGTTGCCAAAAGTCGAAACGTAGACTAGTCGTTTCTCGATTTTTCTGTTTAGCTGACTCATAACTGACACCACACAAAACGTTTTAAATTTAGCATGATATACTGAGTTGAGATTATTTCCCCAGGTGAAACAAATCGTAAAAGCACAGTTGCGCTACATTCAACTAGTCAAAGCTGGAAATAGTTGCATACCGTTGCGATGTTATAAAGTGCGATAAAGTTGGGGGCACATGTAGCCTACACTGTGGTGTGTAGGAACAAACGAATAACACAATACAATCTCGTTACTGTGACACAAAGGAACAGAAAAGAGGAACTTATAGGTTGTAAATTTAATTTGCCGTTAGGAACCGCCGCTGCTTTATTGTTTACCTGAGTTTGGATGGAGTTTCGTATGCTATTTACACCATGTTGTATGCATATAAGTTTCGAACAACCTACCCATCGATTGTTGGGTCTTAAACATCTGTTTGTTTCAATTGGTAACTGACACACGACCTCTCGGTTTAAACACACACACAGCAGCGCTTGAAACATATTGATCACTGCCTTCTGTTGCCGACGTCACTTCCAGGCATAGGAAACGTTTGTTTGCAACTAAAGAATCATTATCCCTGTTTACCTTGCAAAATGCTTGTGTAAACAACATGGCGTCGGCGACACCAGAACGGAAATACTTAATTGTGAGACTGGGACCTGTACAAAATAAACAAAATCTAAAACATTTAACCAGTACGTATTCTGCAACATGACACAGTTTTTGGGAGGCGAGAATCCGAGAAATAAAATTGGGTCAGTGAAGATCGATTAATAATCGTGGTTCCTGTTTTAATGCAAGTGGGATTTACTATTACACATATGCTACCAGCAAAAGCGCTAATCCAGGAAACAGCACAGCTCCGCGCGACGTTATGTCTCCTGCAAGTTAAAGGATTTTGCAATTAATGTTGGCTTTCTGTTCTTGAGTGTTAGAGAACACATTGATAAACGATCTTTTCGGTAGTTTGTTTGTGAACTCTGTTTGAAATCGTATGCGATTTTTTAATTGCTTGTGCATGGAAAATTTATTCTGTAATACTGCAGTTCAAATTACGGCAAATATTGGCAATTATTAACTGTTGCTTCCATTTTAATATAGCATACAATGCTACCTACTAAAACCAGCTTGTTTTGTGTTTTGCTTAGTGACATCAAGTGAACACATTTTTAAAATATTTTTTGCCATGTACGTCGCTGTTAAGGTTATTTACTTCGCCTTTTCCGGGTTTTTTGAAACATGATGAAACATACAAATTTGTCAATTATTATCATTCAATAATTGTTTTTCGAATAGAGGTTATACTTTAGTACCGCAGCTTGCTACGTCAAACAACTTTTAGATTCAAGTCAGACATACTGCGTTTGCGCCAAGCGTTCGCGTTAGCCGTGCGGAACGGCATTTCATGCGTCCCGACGCGTTTTGCGTCGTGCGGTGCCCATTGCACACAAGTCGCGGTTGTTGTTACAAATGCTGTTTAAGCGTTCTGTACTGATCATTGTATATAATTGTATATATTATATACATTGTATATATTCTGTACTGACCATTGAATGGTATAAGTATGGGGCATCTCCGATCATTTGAATTAAAATTTTATTAAAACTCATCTTAATTGTTTTGCTAAAACCTTAAGACAGTGGTTCTCTTGTTTTGCTAAAATTGTTTTGCTAAAACCTTAAGACCCAAACATGGGTCGCGCATGGTCAAAAAATGGGTCGCGCTATGGTGATTCAATTTTGCACAAATGAACTATTACTGCAATAAGTAAACACAAACGAATTTACTTAAGGCAAAAATAAAGTCGACCACGTTGTACAGTAAAATGAACCAATCATTACAACATACAGACAATAGCCTTCCAATTTTACTGTTACGCACATGGCGATTGCAACGTCATAGCACGGGAAATAATAGGAAGTTAATCTTGCATCCCGGTAACTTAACGGGAGATGTAACAATTAGCGTTTAAGGATGGCCTCGAAATTGTATTCCGTCTCGTTAATACATTTTTGATGTTTGAGGCTTGGGTCGTGAGATGTTCATACGGCCCAGATTTGGGTCGCGGTCAAAAAAGTTTGAGAACCACTGCCTTAAGACATACTTTTTAATACAATGTGACAAATAAAGGCAGTATTTTGAACCCAATTTATCACAAAGTATAGTTAGTTCAATTTCGTTGACACAAAACATCAACGCGTCACGCGGAAAAGTTAAAACATTTTTAACTCTGCCGCTTGACGCGTTGAACGGAGATTTTCGCCCCGACATCGCCGTCGTTGGCGTGTGTGTTAAGTGTACCGCATGCCGTTTGACGCAAAAACGCGCCGCTTGACGCGAAACGCAGTATGTCTGTAGAGCCCTTAAGAATATTCGAAATAGCAAGCTCAAAAAGGTACAAATGCAAGTGGAATTGTGGAACCAGGCTGCTCAATTGGAATTATTGGTTTTTAATTAGAATAAGCAGAAAATGTTAAATCAGGCAACAACATAATTTTGCAGAAATTACACGGTAATGTTTGTATGCTAAGTTGGCGTAAAGTCTGTATGCAAAGGTGCAAGTACCGCCACCATAGAGCACTAATACTAGAGAGGTAACTGATTGTGACTCAAGCGTGAAATCCATCATAGCTTGTCTTGTTTAGCAAATATATCTATTTTTTGAAGCAATAGGATATTTAACAACTATATTCTGTGGAACACAGTTTTAGTTTTGCAAGAAAATAGACAAACAAGGAATTACGGCACTTTTTTTCTGATCAACCTCTGCAGATTGGCCACGCTTGGATGGTCCGTTGCCACGTGACCATTTTCATCAGTTTTTGCTCGTAATGGCATAGGACGTTTTAGCTTTTTTCCAAGTTTGTACTAATAAATGAAAAGCCAAGCAGCCGGTACTTATTTTTTTGCGATGCAAAAAGTACTATAAGATGAATTTAGGAGAAGCAACATGCTTAAGGAAGAAAATCGACCTAATTGTTATTGAAATTGATCAAGAGACCAGGGCCACCAGTGTTGAATGTCCAGGAACAGCGTACAGGTTGTCTCACTGCTACCAAGACCGAAGATATCTATTCTACTGCTGCAAAAATATCTAAAAGTGCAACAGTGGATGTCCCAGACGTTTGTACTGATGTCTGCAGCCGGCAGGTCATTCATGCAATCAACTAACAGCAATCTTTAATAAACAACAAACCAGAACTTTTGTACAAAAAATATGCGGAAATTCGCAAAAAATACATGTGAAGTTCTTGGAATGCAACAAGTTGTTTCTACAAATTTGTCCAACATTTTTACTGCAGACAATTTGCAACACATATGTGCATGGGGACCCATTCGTTTTGTGTCAAATAACAACCTAATAAATGGTTTGTGCCAAGTTGTCCACCAGGAAATTTTTGGTGGCAATGTATACAAGTAAATGAAAAATACTGCACATCAAAAGCGAAATGATTTGTTTTCTATCTTCTTGTTCAATGTGAAATCCCTCCTTTGAAAACCTTTACTATACACATTTTGTTCAAGTCTTCGGTTAAATTTTCATTCTTGAATTTATTTACATGCTTGTTTGTCAAGAGTAAATGTCTTCAATCAACTTGAAATATAATAGATTTGTTCTGGTGCACACTGTAAAAAAAACCTTCACTGTAAATGTCATAACATTGGTACTTGCAAACAAATGTCAGTTGTTTGAAGAAAGTAGTACAGTAATTATATGCGGTTTGTAATAGGTTGGGGTTTGTAATTTGCTTGGGTGTAATAGGATTCTGAAAGACCATACAGTTTTTGCATGTCCTAGAGTAAAATGTGTCTTATTTTGGAGTCTGGGTAGTAAATGCAGTGTGGACGTTGCACCGCCACCTGTCTCCAGCTATGCAATCATAGTTTAAATCACAAAAAAAATCAGATAAAAAAATGTCATAAGGAAAGGTACTAAAATTCAGTGAATTAAAATACAATGGTAGAACAGCTCTAAACAAAATAAATAACCACAACATACCTCTTACAGGGTTACAAAAGTAGAAAAGGTTTCTTTGAAAACACCAGCCTTGAAATAATTGAGACAAATTTTGGACCAGAATTTACCAAATTTTAAACTTTGTCTTGGAAAGTACAATTATTTGGTTACTGCTGTAGCGGTCATGATATTAATGTGCACAAAGTTTATGTTTAACGTTAGCATGTTGTTTGCAATAATGTTGCACAGCATGTAGGGGAAGTGTTTAACCTCTTTATAACTGGATGTAAGTGTTGGTATTTCCGTTCTCATGCAAGTCATAACTCATAAGATATTTTGAGTCATTTTGTTATTCTAGAATGTTCTGCACAAACATAAGGTGTTTGTTCATCATTATGCATACTTCCTCTTGTTTATACTGTCGTTTCCGTTTCAAGTTTAAAGTAGAACACAGCCGCTCGTACTTGAGAAGAAGCATAACAGCTCGGTCGAGGGCGCTATGACTTTATAAATTGCACCTTTGCCATAAAATGAATTCTATAACTTAAAGGAAAAAAGGTTTCACGCAATAGCCAATATTTTGCTCTACTATATATAGCTTATTTTCGAATTTGTCGCCGGTCTATTTTTGGTCTATTCTGGGTCTATTCTTAGACTATTTTTGAGTCTTCTATTTTTATCCCATGTTGATGTGTAGCTGATTTGAACGTTCGCCTTTAACGTTATTCAAGAATACAAAGAAAGAAGAGACATATGTGTGGCTGTTAATCAGTCAGCTGTTATTGAGATGCAAAGATCAGACTCACCAAACAATTTGCAATGAACATCATAGTTTACATTGTAGCCGCCTTTAACAAGTCGTCATCGAGGCAGGCGTGCCTACACTGCCAAGTGATTTTCATGTACATCCATATTGAAGTAAGCGGAACTCACGTTTCCGTATGTCACATTTTTAGTGGCTACCCGGTATGGCCAATGTCTTGTAACCAGCTGTACTGATGAGACCTTACACGTAAAAACAGTGTGCACTATCTTCAACTTTGCCTTCATGATAATTTTTCCAGTTCGTGGTATTATAATACATATAACAGACATAAATAACCCTGACAAGTTAGTTTAATGACAATCAGGGACACGCGAGTGCCGTTTTAAGCTCACTACTTTTGGCCTTAAACCTGTACTATATATATCTTACAAATGTTGTGAAGTATTTAAACTCGCAAATCTCTTAAACGGTTGGACAAAATAATTTTAAATTGAAGTCGGTACAGTATTGAAGGAAGAAACATGCTTTTGATTGTTAGTTTTGGAGCTTTAATTGTTTTGCAACATACAGAGCGTGCATGGTTAAGTGATTAAGCAGAATAATAGCGTATTCCGGTCCCAACACAACATGAGCTGTTTGTGAAAAGGAAAACCATCGGCAATGCGAAATAATTGTGATGTTTTTTTCACGTTTCCTTACCCAAACTGTTCCATGCAGAAACAATGCCGAATTCCAGTGGAGGACCAATGTGGATTTGGATTAAAAGCAGTGATGTAAAAATTCGTCAGGTGGCACACGATCAGTGTAAGGTCCAGAACCACTGCCTTATCAAACCTGGTTGAATAATTTATATGACGCACAACACAGCTATTTACCACATGTATCCGCATTCAACTTACCGTACGAGAAAAGCCGTTTGCCGCAGTGCTACTGTAAACTAGCAAACTTGTTTCGAAAAAAGATTAATCTGTCCTTGACAAATTGAAACATCATAACAGACGAGTAGCCTATCACATAAACATATCGTACTGTACAGCAGGTGTGCTTATCAAAACAAACATAAACATATCATTGGAATAAACCGAAAGACGAACTGGTTTTGTGTTCCGTATATGCTTTCACTTACATTTTAGTTTGAGGTATGCAGTCGATTGTTGACCAATACGAACGTGGCGTGAAAACAGGCGAAAGAGCACTCCTTTATCTTACATAAACCGGATCGACGAACCATCTAGTAAAAAATAGGTCTTATGCTATAGGGAAGTCCACCACTTCATAAACATTTAAATGCTCATTGGCAACGTAAAACATGCAGTAAGGCCGTTTAACAATTTTAGACATGTAAAGCATATTGCGCTGATTTTTACAATCTTGACCATTCCACCAATATAATTAAACTGCTAAAATTACTATCACCTGAGCATACTTAAAATTTAAGGTGTTTGGTTGTTGTTGATCTGGAGCCTCCCATTGCGAAAGCTGGGTAAATATTTGTTACATCGCCATTGTACATGTTATTATGCTTTCTGTGTTTCCCGCCAGTAGCCTTGATTTCTGTGTATGACGCAGTGTTGTGCAACCTGATACATTGTCTGTCACACTATCGGTGATTGTGATGTCACAACTTTGGCATTGTTAATTGGTATCACGTCTTGTAAGTGAGGTCGCCTCGTGTTTATTAGTGACTGGAACTTACAGCGTCTGCATGCGTTTTTTAACTGGTCAGTTATGTTTGTCTTTTGTGTAACAAACGGGAAAATTATGCTGTTTAAAAGCTGAATCGTCCAATGTGTGACTTGTACATTTAGTGACCGGTAAGCGTATGTTTAAACTTTGTTGTTAAACTTTCGGATTTGAATTTATGTAAAACCTTTATTCAGACGTGAATTCCGCCGTCGTCCAACCCCGTGTTATTCTGAACCGAACTGTATTATTCCGGTAAGCCTTGTTGCTTAAAGTTTTGCCGAATGTCACTAGTGTGATTAAGTGATGTTTATATGTGATGTTATTCGATGCTGTGTTTACAGACCTTCTACTGATCGCTTGCATTTAAACGACTCCAGTCCTTTAATAGTTTGGTAAGCGTAAATGTCATTGAAATTCTCCTTCTGTTGCCTTGTCTTAATTTGAACATTTTTGTAGAAACCGCCTTTTGACCCCTTGTACTCGTCGTGCTGCCGTACTCTCGAGCGCCATCTTTCGGCTATATTGTAGAATAAAAGAGTTCGTTATATAGCCGCTGGCGTCTTGGAGTTTGAGCGCAAGGAAAGGCGCGTTAAAGACAATTTTCGGAACACAAGCGATCGCCCCTGTTGTGCTGTCTGGAGGCACATGGAGCCACGCCTTCCGATAATTAAAGACAGCTCAACAATATTAATTAAAAAAACACAGACGGTAAAAGGTGAAGTAACATTTGACATTTTTCATGCGACAGAATCTGGGTTTGCAGCATGCAATTATTACACCACTGTCATTTGGTGTAGCCTTGTCGCACGCGAAATGTGCTTTTGCTTTATTTTATACCGGCAACTGACTTGTCAGGCTGTCTCAAACATTGACAGAATGTAAAGTGGCATAAGCGAATAAGCGTTGCTTAATTAAAAAGTGGTTGCAAAGCTACGTGCCATTGCAAATACCGGTAGCAATGTAGTAACCACCCACGCACCACAATCCAATGTCAAGTGGAATGTTCGTGACGTTAAACATAGAAAACCAACGGACCACACAAAAACACTTGAAGTTTACGACTTCCACGGTTTTGCGACGCAACCTCAAACACCACCACCGGATCACGACTGGATTTTCCGTTGGCCGAAAATTTTGGCGCAATTTGCCGCGGGCACGTGCCTCTCGCTTCCGACATCCGCTCCAACGGCGCTTGGTAGCGGTCGCAATAGGTCCGTTTGTGACAGATTAAAAATTTGCATATTGATATGATCTGTTTGTTTTTTATGATGTTTTCTGTAATTCAAAACAAACCTGAATTCACAAAGCCTTGTCCATGTGTCTATACTTTTACAATCTTTATCATATCTTTCGTTTATTCACGTTTATTTTGTTGAAACTTAACGCCAGTACCAAAGCTGAAACCCGGCAGATTCTCCATTAAACTTAACGATTAGATCGACGACCCAGGTGCACCTGTTTATGTCCGCATTGTTGAACGTAAAGGCATGTTTGTTTGGAAAACTGAAAAACACATTACAGCGATTAAGAAACTCGTAAGTAGCCTATTGTTGCCTACCGTGCAAAATTTAACGAAAACAATGCGGCAATAATCAACTTAATATTAAACAAATGAAGGCAAATTTGTTTAACAAATCAGCCAGTTTGTGGTTGTTTAAATATTTACATGTTTTGTATGCTTATCATTAAAGCGCATCTGTTAATAAACTAATGGAGGCTTTAAGATTGAATGCGTTCTTGTGCATGATTGACGTCTTGGGACATTCGTTACAACGGGAAACAATATAAGGTACGAGGCTTTGATGTTCGCCAAACATAGTTGAAGTGTAATGCAGTTGTTGTATCCTTTTCAATGCTTTCTAAACCAAAAATCTCAAGTTATACAAAAAACATTCACCGAAGACTTTACAACAAAAACACTGACTGCTACCCAATCAGAAATTTATCACTACCCCAAGTTTGATTTATCCATTAGTTATCGATAAGTCATACATGGGCAGTTGTTATAGTCCAGGGGTGGGGAACCTACTTAGTACTGCGGGCCGCATGAATTGCACAACATTTTCGGGCGGGCCAAATATTTTTTTATTTTCAAATTCCGTGTAAAAATGCCCTAAGCACACAAGTGTTTTATATTTCATCGCTCCGGATTTTTTTATATTTCATCGCTCCAGATTTTTTTCTTTGCTGTTACTTATTTGCAACAAACATGGAATTCAGGTTTATCACTTAATTCGACTAACATTTTTCCATTCTTCTGGAATACCCTAGCTCCGTTATACCGAATACATTTTATAGCTCTAAAATCAATTTAAAACTAACACCACATGGCAAATACTGCAAGGAGAGGTCGAGTGACTGTTACGTCACAAATAGAATCGAGTGACTGTTACGTCACAAATACAGCAAGTGGTTGAATGTGTGGCAATTTTTGTACGTTTGGCGTCAAACGTGGAAGTGTCGAAGTCATTTCAAGTAAATATTTGTACATAAACATTTTATTGTTTTTTTTTATGTTAAGTTTTATGCTGTACTTTAACAAAATGTTGACGCGGGCCACTTTAAAAAGGCAAGCGGGCCGCATGCGCCCCGCGGGCCGCAGGTTCCCCACCCCTGTTATAGTCCATGGATAAAAATGGGATAGACACTTGTTTATACCTCTGAAATTTGACATCGGCGGTTTGATGGCCCACACGTGCATTATACACTGCGCAAGTACGATAACACTTGGGTGTTCCAAACATAAATATGTTAAAATTAAGATAACCCTTACATGTCCCAAGCCTAAACACGACAAAAGTACATACTTCTTTACCTCGGTGCATCGCAAAAATGACACAACATATTTAATTCGTACACTTTGTATTAAAAAGAACATTTCGCTTTAAATCAATGCTGCCAGTGATGCCCGTAGTGCACGTCCATATTCTATTCTCCAGCTCTTGCTCACCGTGTGACAAAACATCTGTAAAGAGAATGACTGCAAGTTAGTTCAGACTTCTGAAACTTACACATGTTATGTGAAAAATAAAAGGCTAAACCGACTTGCTGAAAAGTAGACGCCCTAATTCTGCAACTTATTACACACATAAATCTATTTGAGTCTATTTTGTTTCAACACAGTTAGTTAAAGGAACTTGAACATACAAACCAAGAACTTACCACTTATAACGACGATGTACATCACGGTTTCCCAAACCTATGCTGATACGTTTTTTGATTGAAGATTCTAAATAATTCCATTAATATCACAGACTACACTCTTCGCCATTGTTGTATAGCAAACGACGACTCCATTTAAGCTGTCTTAAAAGTTGATGACAAGGTTTAAAAACAGTCATAACAGTGACACTGCAACACCTCTCTCTCTCTAACTGCCACACTTTGTAACCAGGGTTGCCAGGTAGTGACGATTGGATTCGGACAATATTTGTCTGAAAATCGGACATTTTAGGACAAAAAAAACGAGAGCGTATAATTGCAAACAAGGCATCAATATCGAGGTGCCAACAGCCATTTTTGTGCGCTTACGTTTCCTACACTCATAAGCGCGAGTTTTAGAAAAATGCAAAGGGGTTGACGTAAAACATGACAAACTTCCCATGTTTGACAAAAAAACGACATGTTTAAAATAATATTTTGTCGGCAATTGCAAACACGTTGCTGTAGCGTTTATCATTGGTTTTAGCAACGTTAAAAAATGTTTCGTCAAGTTGCTGCTTCATATCACCAGAGATAACCGTTTATTACAACACATTTGCATTGTACACAACAATGGCCAGACATTCACTGGTAGGCAATTATGTGTTTAACGTCATAAAGAAGTCACTAACCAAAACAAGTTGCAGTTTTAAGCCACGTTTTGTCGTTAAAAAGATTTGCAACCTTCAAAAAATAGGATTTTCGGACATATAGCAAAATTCGGACATATTAGGACAAAAAACTAAATGTCCTAATGATTTTTAGGCGTCGGACACAGGATGTGAAATTAGGCCAATTTATCGTTTTTTGTCCGAATTTTAGGCCACCTGGCAACCCTGTTTGTGACTAACCAACACGAGGCACAAGTCGCAAATACTTATCAGCACATTCAAATACATACTCACGTGATTTTGTCAACCAATTACACAATAGGACGTTGTTTGACGTCACAAAGGAACGATTTGGACAAGACTGTGGTTGCACACAAAGTTTTTCAAAGTCTCCAAACAATACGTAAGTGCTGTTTTTTTTTTGATAAACTGTACATTCTATTTAAATTTGTTTCAACGTTACCCGAAAGCTTTTAAAAAACATTGCGCGTTACGTCACACGAAAGTTAGTTGCTGCTGTAGCTTGAATTAAATAATGATATATTTTCACCAAAAAAACGACGCCATTTTGACGCACTACATTTTGGTTTATTCGTCACATGTAGACTATGAGTTGTCTTATGATCGAACTGAAACGAACCCAGGTTGTTTTAATAATCATTACATGCATTTTGCCAAGCGTTTCAAAACCAACACCAATCTTAAACGCAGGTTAAATTGAACACTGGTGAAATTTAAGACAAAATAAAAAACGTGCATTTTTCCCCAAATCAATAAATCTGGCCATGTTCAAAATATCCTTCAGGTGGCCACGCATAACAAACCAAGCTTAAAACCGCCTAAATTATCTTCGATAGTCGTCAAATTAGGACCACTTGGCCGAGTGTGGTATAATAAAGGCATAAACTGGTCAAATTAACAGTTGGCCGGAGATACGCCGACGTAAATTTTTGATTGGGTAATATGCCATAGTTTTGTAATAATGTTTCCATGAAACAGAAACGTTAGGATTTGTGTATAGTGCAGACGTTTCAACAATCACTTTGCGTCAAATAAACTTAACGACAAACAAACGAGTTTGAGTTAAATTTAAAAAGGAACGGGTTTGCGGTAAAAAATTTAACCTACACAAAAAATTAAAAAACTGTATAACTTAAAATAACGATGTAGCGCAACATATGAATCAGAGGAAACAAAATTACAGTCCATGTCACGAATTGGTACGTCATTCCACCGTGACATTGAACAACAACAGGTGAAAGAAACAATTCTCTTGTGCCAGAGGGCTGATGCACACGTCCTGCATGTGCATTAATGTGCCAATTTATGACCACCTTTGCTACGTGCACACGGTTCATTTAGTCATTGAAATTTGCATGGACAACGTGTTTGCCTAAACATTCAAGCCACGAAACTGTGTCAGCCAATTATAAATCTTGACAACGAAGCAAACAAGGTCAATATTAATTACGTTTGGTTTGCCCAAACTGTAGTTTTACGTTTTTTTCTTTGTGTAGATATGGTAATTTAAAATCGTAACAGAAAAACGCAGAAAGGTGTACAAACCCTGTTTTTCAGCAACCACAAGTAGTTGTTTTTATATTTTACCGAAGTTTATGTCAATGTAATACCGGACTGTATTGTTTATCACTATACGTTGATGGCATAGGTATTGGCCTATAAAGTAAGAAAGTTTCAATGAGGTGTAAACTGTAAACAAAATAACGAGAAATCAAAACAAAATTATCGCAGAAACAGTCACTTGTAATCGCTAAGCATAATTTTTATGATGATACATCACATCCACATCGGTGACGCGCAAGAACCATGACGTCACGAAGCCTTGGAACCATTATACCCTTAGGGCCAACAGTCACGCTTTAACTGAGAGGAGACGAAGATTTATATGAGATGACATCGATTAAGCCGACTGAGATGTTTGGTTGGCTCAGTGGTGGATTTTAAAGTTGTTGCTCTTTTACTGCGATCGCTTCTTAGAAGGCAATGCACGTACACTACCTACGGGTTGTTATTTTTACGATTAGCACTGTCGCGAGGCAAGGAATTAGTGCACGGCGACGCATACCGAACGATACGAACTTGTAACTCACCTTCAAAGAGACGCCGCTTCGTTTTGACGGCTCACGAACACAACTTAAGTCAGTGGAGGCCTGTTGCTATACAAGACATCAGATGCGCCTACAGAGAAACATTCGCTCGGTGATGCGATCAGCCACAGTTGCCGACGGCATGCGACTGTATAGCCGGATATTTTTAAGTTTAATGTCATTGGTGAACTAGTCGCGACGCTAATTGCTCGTTTCTGAGTCGTCGTTCAGGACAGCAACGATATGTAATCCGCGTATTGGGTGCTTGTTTTTAAACAACTACCATTTACTGTTTACCAGGGACGCGAAACTGTTACCTTGGACTTCGCATATGAAACTGCTTCGAAGTACGGTGTAAGTAGTTCCAAAAAACAAGTCCTGTTTCTGCGTTTGTTATTGGTCGTTATGGCATCAAGTGATACAGTAAGATGGTGCTTAAAAATTTACAATTGGAGTATATAGAGTAGATCAAAAATGAATCACAGGCATTAAGAGGATATCTAAGAGACAAATTGACAAGGCCAGCAATGAGATGTAAAATGATTTACATTGGATAGTTTTGTTTGTCGGACAGGAAAAAGATTTTTTCTGTTGCAAATTTGAAGTTTAGTTTCTCTTCAAGGACAAGTTAGCGTTCCCCTTAACAACAGCTTTATAAATATGAATAAACAATAGAAGTTTATAAGAGAGAAATACGAAGTTCTGTCAAGACTTGAAATTTACTAGAATTAAATTCCATTTACACGCGGCTATTTTGCAACGAATTTTTACATTTTACTTTTAATCAAAATAAAACGCCGGTTGTAAAAAAACATTAGATACAGAAGCAAGCTGCAAAATGCCGTGTATCTGAATACATAACTCTTATAGTTATATGATTGTTATTGGTATAAAAAAAGGACGTTAAACATTTACCCAAGAAATTATAGTTACGTTGCATAAGTTTCGTTTAATCTACAAAGTATATCGGTGATATTCCACACGCTTACATTTGGTTTGTACGTTTTTTTAAAGATTCAAACATCAAATTAATCCTAAGGTAAAAAATAATATATTCCGGGCAAATCGCGGCACGTTTGTCGTTTCGTGCCGATTTAATCGATTCCTACGGAGAACACACTTTACAACCAATCCATCAGATTAAGTCAACTCTTTTCCGTTGACCTGTCACGTTTTCCTAACACTTTCTGCGTATTGTGGTGAAAAAAATTTAAAGAAGTCCCCAATTTCGAGTGAGTTAATAATGAACATGAACATGTGAGATTATCTAACGTTAGAGCGCACGTATGTGGTAATTTAGTTCAAGGCGTGGTGGCCAATACGGGAACATAACACCGATTATGTAATGAAATAAGATTGCGCCAATCGGCGTTAAGGTTAAGATGAGAGCACGATACCAAAGACGCACCTATTTTCCGACACACGAATGTTGTGTATTTAACTCGAAAAGGTGATTTGGCCAAAAAAAAACATCTGTACTTCAACCCTAGGAATTCTTATTTTTAAGCATTGTGACTTTGCTTTTTAAGCTGCCGATTGCCCATATGTGCTTCTTATAATCTAAATGATGGATGTGCAGCCTTCCGATGGGCAAAATGATAATAATTAGATCGCGAGCCGCGCCGTTATAATAGGTTGTCTATGCTTTGTTGCGTGCCAAACATGCATATAGGCAAACAACTACCGGTAAAATTCGCAAGTGATTCTAGCCGCATTGCTACGTCTCAGAAAGATAACATTAGACGCAACTAGCCAAAATAAATAAGCATTGAAATCGCTCACTTATACCATTGCCCTTGAATCAACGAAATAAGTTTATTCCTTTTGCTGTCTGAGTAAGTATGAAAATTTTTCGTACGTTTACAGCTGATGTTCCAAAAATGTTGTTGTTTACGTTTGCAAGTTTGAGTAGTCGCCTGACAATTTCTCCGCGGTTATTTATCACCGAGTACCTTGTGGGTTTAGACGCAGCCGTGATTTAGGATCTCGGCAGACGGGCTGTGTTCATTTCGCAGCTGTAAACACTTCCAATATGACATAGTGCCCAAATCCTGCTTTCCTTCACATCTTGATTTATACAATTTTGCTCGTAGGATGAATTGTGCTCGAGAGCCCTTAGGCCCCTTAACACTGATTCATGATGTTTTTCGCGGCTTCCTTGTTGCTTCTTACCGGTTCCCTGTCGTTCTGCCACGCTGTTGAAGTAATAGATTCTTCAAATCCCTTTGATTCGATGTTAATTTTCCCGGGAAAGAATCAGGAAAAAGTAAAGGAATACTTCACCAAATCCCGTGGTATATTTTTCTACGATCGTCAGCGGCTGCTGGAATCAACCGGTTCAATCCAGTTTTCAACGAGTGGCAATTCAACAAAGAAACAAGCAACTGGAGGAAGCGATAGCAGCGTAACGGTCCTTGGAATTCCAATCCAGGATGGAAGGTATGCCTTAAAAATATTCTTGACAAATTTGAAAATATTTGTAACAACAGTCTTGTGAAACCAGAATTGTAAGCGTTTGCGAAACATAAGCGGGTGCGAACCTAGATCTAGGTACTCGCCTAAAACCCGAACTGGACAAAAGGATCTTTTATTAAACGAAGCCCAAAATAAGTTTGATTACAAGTGAAATTGCGGCACAAAAAATGCGGACTTTTTGTTGAAAATATATGTAAAACCGTTTTGTTAGAGAGCAGTAATGCCCATCCTATACAGTTTTCTTTGAGTCTGGACATTTCAAAGATCTTTGACTAAACTGAGAACACGTTTATTCGGCCTGACACAGAACGCATAAAGCCCTAACACGAATGTACATATTTCTAAACTTTTCAACCAATTTTAGTTTTTGCTTTAATTGATATTCGCTTTTCCTGAAAGGAACTTTTACGCAAATTTGTTTTGCATTTGTGCAACAAGACTGTGTATTAGGGCTGTTATCAAACAAACGTTACTAAGTTAGGTGCAATTAACACCAAAATATAAGCTCAAATATAAATTATCATGCTTTAGTTCAAAATATTTTGGGAAAAGGGTTATACAAGGCTGGACACACATGTTGCAGTGCTTTTGTGTACACTCTATGTCATAAAAATGTCACCAATGTGTTCAAATCAATTAATTTTGCACCTAAATTGAGGTTTACTGCACAGGAAAAATTATTTAAATATTTGAAATTGAGTAAAAAATTATTTGATAAATTTTCAAATAATTAAAAATTTCAAACAATCAAATAATTATTTGTTTGATAACAGCCCTACTGTGTATAATATTTGTCGGTCGCGCACAGGTTAACATGCAATTTGTTTTGCAGCGAAGGCGGTCGTATCAACAAGACTTGTATCCTGAGACGCATTTACGTATGCGAGCGACAAGTGAGACAGCCCTACCAAACCTTCTGCATTCGCAGTTCGATATTCGTCCCCTGTACCAGGTACGTGGTGGTGTTTTCGCATAAATATTTGCGATTTTTCGGTTTGATTGCTAACCTAGACAAAATATCAGATATACAAAAAGTGATGGATCTTTTTAAATCGCCGTTGCCTTGTAGAGTTTGCATTTGTAAAGCAAAACCCTGGGGTTGTAACCTTCTCTTGAGGCTAAAGGCATCAGGCTAAATGCCGTTCTCGATAAAAGTTTGTTAATTTTAAACCGAAAACAAATATTTATATTGCCTTTTTTAGCCTCAAAGAGGAGATTACAACATCAGCATTTTACGTTCTAAATGCAAATTTTCCATTTTATTTTCCATTTACCGTTACCGATAACAGGAGGAGAAATCGCCTTAGGCGGAATGCAAACTTATAACATGGAAAAGAAGCTAATATTGCGACAAAATTTGCGCAGATTTCGCTACGTCACGGTGAATTCCACTTGCGAACGTCAGTACATTGATTGTTGTGAGGGTCATAAGCTGGGAGAAACTGGCTATTGTGAAGCAGTAAGCGCAGGTAAGCTTTTATCGAAACAAACATGAAGTGTGAGCATTAAAATATTTCCATGTCTTGTTTGGTCATGTGATTTGTTGTGGTCGATTTAATGACAACTTGCGTATTTTGTATAGCTGTTCATTAACTAAAACTGCTGAAGGCATACGTTACATAAAAAAAAATCTGAACGGATGTTTTTTTCAAGCTAATGAGTGTTGAATCGAAACGATCCCGTAATTATAAAATACCGCTTTACTAAAACTTTCGTATGTAAAGCGCTGGGCTTACTTACTTTTACTAATGCTATTTACATGCAAGAACCATAAACGCTCTTCTTTTGATTAGGCAAATTTTATAATAATTGATAACACAGGCAACATGTGCGGAGATCATTTGCGAACGAACCAATCAGGCACTCTGACGTCACCGCAACATCCCGGCGAATATTTGTCAGGACTTCGATGCGAATGGTCGATCAAGGGTCCGCCTGGCACACGAATCATCATGACCTTTTCCGACTTGGACATGGAGGAACCCCTGTAAGCCGATTTCTATTAACTTTTTGGTGCAATTGTTTGTTTGATTTTTACTCAAGTTGCTATCGAAGTACGATTCAACTAACGCAGACTTGGTTCGGTGTTGCGCCTCAATGGGCCATAGCGCACTATAATATACACTTCAATTAGTATCAAATCCCAAAAGTTTAACCCGTTGCTTACCTGATTTTTGAGGATCTTCAAATCAAGACGGTTTCCGATTTCAGGTCGACTTTATAAGGATAATAACACTTCAAAGTAAAACCGAAAGGGGCGAAAAACGCAAACAACAACACGATAAACGACAGAAAAGAAACGCAAGAACTTTTAATCAAAAGTATTTAAGCAACTGTCAGTAGCAATTAAGCAGAGAGCAACACGTCCGTTTCAATGTCCAGGGTGTCGCAAGATTGGAGAATGCTGTGCCATGACTCGAGAACAATCTCTTTCTATCGACCGATTTTCTGATAGTTTTACAGTCAAAATTCCCTTGCTTTGTTTACAGACATGCGTGCAACTTAAAAATTGGCCACTGCTTCGATTATTGCAACTTCGACTGGCTACAAATACAAGGTTTATCCGGTGGGGTCAGAACAAAGTCGGTTTGTGGCGAGACGAGGCCGAAAACGTCGTACTTGTCCAGCTCAAACCAAGTAAACCTGACTTTTATCTCTGACGAGTCCAACGCGGGAAGAGGATTCAAAATGATATACGATATTGTGCCACGTAAGTTGGTTTTGTTTGAAGGCTGTCTGATTTTTTGTTTAAATGCATTATCTTTAAAGCCATAATTTTGTGGGAAAAATGTGAAAATTTTTATGCCATTTGCAGTAAGTGACATCGTGCCCCAGCACAGATGTGGCAACGGACGAGTTTGGAAACTGTGTCACCGCAACTGCGCTCTCACGTGTGACTCGCTGGCACCCAAGACCTTTGGAGTGTGGAACATTTGTATAAAAAGTGCGGTAGGCTTTAAATCGAACTCTTTTCGTCCTTCTTCCCCTTTACTGTTCTGATTACTAACAATTTTATCTTCCTCACTGATTTTGCAACATTTTTGCTGCAGTCTGTATAGATAAGCGGTCCATAAGCTATAGAAAAAGTCAAAACCTATGATAATCTAAAAACATCCATCAAACCGCTAGACTAGACTAAATTGAAAAGGAAATTTTGACATGTGTATAACGTCCGTGATTAAGAAAAACTATGATTAAGAGGACTATTTACTCGACCTATAGCCTATTCCTGGAAATTCTCCGAAAACATGCTTTAAAACTAACAAATGGAACTAACAGATGCACATTTAAATCGGTTAAAAATCTTAATCGAGCATTTTTTTCAAATTTTGCATTAACATCTTACCTTTGCCACTAACCGCACTTTTCCACGGTCTGTGGTGTAAGTGTGAATTTTACTAACCCACCAAACAGCGAAACTCAGCGAAAGTGACCCGCGTGATGACGTCACAGGTGACGGCACGAACCAACTGGTCGACGTCGACCATCTGAACGACATCACTTGCAAACCGGGGTGTGTTTGTCCAGAGGATCGACCCATATGGCATAGGAATCGCTGCGTGAAAATAGAGGACTGTTCACGTACGTACAGAGACAAAAGTTTTGACCTTGACTATCAAGGTTAAACCCGCCATTTTGTTTACACAATCGTGGATGATCACTAATTCGTGATGGAGCACTTATAAACAAAATACTCTAATAGGATTTTGCGACGCTAAAGTTTTTTAATTTAGAACGTAAAATGCTGATGCAGTAACCTCCTCGTGGAAGCTATCGGTTTAAAATTAACATTCTTTTATCGGGAACGGCATTTAGCCTGATTATAAAGGTATATGATAACATGAATTGACTTTTTGTCGAATTTACCACATGAGGAGTTTAAATTGGAATTTTCCAAATTATCGTCCTGATCTTTATCGTATGTTACAGAGTCTAGATTCAAATGTGGATTTCCAATTGAAAAGCCAACACCGAAAATCATCGGTGAGTCATCTACCTTTTTTACACGGAAGCGTTACAAACATGGCAATATCATCTTCTTAAATCGTGGTTTTTATACTTTGTAATCATGTACAGTTTGAGGGACACTTAACGTCAAACAGCCTAAACAAGCTTTATTAAAAGTTACTGAGGCTTCATATTGCATACTAAGTCGGCCCAAGTATTAAAATATTGTGTTCTATACGTAAAAACTGTAGTTGTTTTTAAGCTACTTGAGGTCATGTCGAACCGTTCATATGCTGGTAGTCATGCCATAGCTATAAGTAAAATTTCCAGTGGACTTGTTAGTAGCATGTAGTGTCGGGTTATAAATGTGGTCATTGAAAACGATGATTTTCAGATACAGTTTTAATATTCATTGCAGGTGGAAAAACTGCCGATGATGGCAAATGGCCTTGGATGGTCCAAATTACCACAAATGCAATGTACACTGACTGCGGCGCGACGCTGGTTTGTTCAGACTGGGTTATCACAGCAGCCCATTGCTTTCTCGACAAAAACACTTGGTCAATGTAAAGAGCATTTTTCTGTTTTGAAATTAGAATGTTCATACGTTAAGGTAATGTTTTGGATATTGTTTTAGGCCGCGAGTTATCGACAAACAAGCCTACTGGTTTCATCTTGGTAAATATTGGAAGTTCTCACAGCTTGATGGAAGAAAGTTTGAGGTAAGAAAAATCCAGTTTCCCAAACACTATGAACCAACCAGAGTTGAAAGTCGGGCCGAGCATTTCGGGTCGGGTTCGGGATTAGTTTTTTTTCAAAAAACGGGCTTGATTCGGGCCTGACTTTACACTTTGTGACAGTATTTTTTAAGCATAATTTTTACTAGCTAAATAGCCAATTGCTGGACCTGAACTAATGTCAAACAGCTCTAAAACGCCTTGTTCGAGGCCAATTGTCTATTGTGTTTGATGTCTTGGTCTTTCTGAGACTTCAAGTATAGGCCTGTCAATCAAACTTTCGGGCCTAAAAAGGCTTCTCTATAACGATTCGGGTTCGGGCCGGGTTTTGGGCTGGCTTCAACTTCACGTCCGTTTACAACTCTGAAACCAACCATGCTATGATTTTAAGAAACTGCCCTTATGCAAAACTTAACCAAAATGAGCTGCAGACAGTTCACACTGTTTCGACTTATTAGGTCGCATCGGTGCAGCTGCATGGTCGCAGTACATACACCGTATTTGCTATTTTAGCCACCTAACGACACTAGAATTTTCCATTCTTGTAGAGATTAAAGAAATATTAGGCTACTTCAATTTTACATTTTGAAAAGCTTTACTCGTGTATAGTTGCCACTAAGGAGCACTTACATTCAAATCATTGCTCTCTTACAGTCGTTCCGTGCAAAGAAGATCGTAGTACATCCACAATATAACTTTGACACGGACCACAACGACATTGCTCTTGTCCAACTAGATGGGTTCGTTGAAGACATCGACAGCATTAGACCCATTTGTTTGCCTGAAAATATGAACATGAACATATGGAATGAAGGTATAATGAATCGAACAACGAATGCCCGTCCACAGTTTAACGACATATGCATGGTAGCTGGCTGGGGTTCAACACGATGTAAGTAGCTTTTTAAATTGTGTTTTTTTGCAAATAATTTTACACAATAGTAACAAACCTGTACTTAGACTATATCAAAGATTGGGCGCTAACTGTGGGCGTATTGCAAAAATAACAACTTAGTCCAATATATGCATCAGTTTCTAGGGCAATGTGTAAAAACTGAGAAATGGATTTGTGTGTATACACACCTCTAGTGGGGTGCACCCTATATCTGGCATTGGTCACATTTGGTTTCTTGGAGAATGTTTACTAACCTTTTTTGCATGTTAGGCTACATAGCCGACTCTACTCAGTTAGCCACTTGGATTTACGATACGCAAAGTTGTAACAAATCACGCTATAAGCAACAACAAGACAATTGAAACAGTTAGTCAAATATAAGTGTGCCCATGGGCGCCGCCACGTAGGGGCAAGAGGGGGCAGTTGCCCCCCCTTGGAATTTCAGTATACCTCAATTTAACATATTTAGCAGCAAACCTAATTAAAGTGGCAGCGCGGGGATTTGTGACATCGTTCAATGCTTTAACTTTTAGGCAACTCAATTGTGAAGTACACGATTTATAGCTTCATATGTAACAAATTCTTGATGCGGTAAAGTATGAGCTAAAATTTGCCCCCTCTTGCAAAATTTTCTGCCGGCGCCCATGAGTGTGCCTTTAATTTAAGAGGCAAAAAACAACTTCAAAAAAGTTCACTCTCTTTTGATCGCAATGTAGCCTACCCTTACTGCCTCGTTTCGTCTATATGTCAATGAATAACCTGTATTAATCACAATGCTGTAAAAATCTACAATGAAAATTACTGCAAATATGAAAAATAATGCCAGTAATCCATGTGATAAAATTACTAGACGTCGTTCAAAACGTCTAAACATGTTCTTTCATCGTATGGCAGTTTGAATCAAAAAAGTTGCACTAATGTGTGTACAATTGCATACAGACATCGGGCCCAACTCGGATAAGCTTAAGGAATTGCGCATGCCCATCAAACCTGCCACACAATGTCGCTCGTACAAGTCTTATGCGTGGAGGAAAATGATCTGTGCCGGTGGAGAAATTAACGAAGACACTTGTAAGGTAGGCCTACATAGGTGAAGTAAGCCTTGGTCTTTGGGCTGTAAAAAGTGTCGCACTTTTTAAAACCATACAATGGTTCCAAATTTGACAACAAAAGGAGAATGGTTGAAATTGTTAGACGAAACCTGACAACTACAAGGAAAAAGTGTTGAATGATTTTGAGTCGCAAAGTGAATATAATTTGACCCTTTTCTCACCATTAAATGTGCAGCAGATTTTGGTCGAGCACTGACTATCCAAAATCGTGATGTTTAATGTTATACCCGATTCTAAAAGGATAAATTATCCCTACAAAACTCTAGGTGCACACTTGGGGGATTTGCTGTAACGGTCACTTATGTGCTGCATTTGCTTGTAATATCACAAAACCAGGATATGGTTCCAGGGCCTTAGCGGTCAAGTCACATAGAAATACTTTCAAATTATGTTATCTTTTCCATTTTGCAGGGCGACAGCGGTGGGCCTTTTATGTGTAAGCGAAATAAACGTTGGTTCCTCGATGGAATTACAAGTTTCGGCGACGACTGTGGGACAAGCAAACCTGGAGGATACACCAGAGTGGGGAACTACATTCCTTGGATACGAGTGAACTTGGGTCCCAACTGCGGACGACCAACGTGACCTCGATAATCTAAAAACGATAGTTTTTGTTGCGATATGTTCCATAACCTTAGCCAAACATGCACATACATTGCGTTCAAGTCGCTTTTGATTTCTCGCATCTTTTGGTGGGAAGAATAAGCTTTGAATTTGGGTTGAATTCTCGATACGCGCATTTTATGTGAGACTGACGATTATTTGTCTATGATTGAATATAAAATAATTTTTGATTTGTGTTGACTTGTGGCCCTGTACAAAGAAAACAGTCCCAAATTATTTTTAACTTTTTAAGCTGAAACAAGCAGTCAAAAATGTGTGTTCCATTATAATTTAGCATTGATTTATTCATTACCATTTAAATGCTTCCAAATGAACTACATTTGATCATTACCACTTGCTGCTTTTTTTGACTTTCCATCTGCAATAAAACGAGGCAATTAAAATATATCCTAGCATGTTCGGCATCATAAACCAACCAATATTGATACGTTAGCTATTTCGCCACATAAATGCAGTGTTTCACAACCGTATACTGATTGTGTAGCACCTTAACTTGTCGTCGGGTACCATAAACTCTGTTAGAATGGGTAAAACAGATATAGGCCTAGTCTTTTTGTCTAGGCTAGTACATTCAGAAACCAGCAAGGTTATAAATTCCACAGAATGTCCAAGACACGAGTTTCGTCCAAAACCAGGGCTGATCAGTTGTATTGCAAATCTTGATGGGAAATGCATTATAACAGAAAGCTGCTCGCGTACCCCCTGAAACGCTCGGTCGTGGAACCAACAGCCGTTACACGCGTGTACCACAGGTTGAGAACAACGTCTAAACATATTTTGGACTCGTATGATAAACCATTTGGGTTTCTAAACTTCGAACAGCTTTCGGGACAATGTACAGGTTTATTATAACGATGGCACTTCGGGTGAGGAAATAAACGGAAAGAGTGCGAGACACGTCACAATCACGTGATGTGTGACGTCACATTTCATTACGAATGGGTTCTATGTACAGCGCGAAAAAAGGCGGTGCAGACAATAGCACCGGCAAAAGTTAAAGATATAAAATATAGCCGAAACTTTAGAGGTTTTTAAAATCGTATTGGGAGCAATTGAATGCTTTCTTTAAAATGCATATTACTCCAAACGAAGAATTTACGAACAGTGACATCACAAGCGAGACTCATACGTCACAAATCACAAGTCCATGACCTCATAAAACTGACACAAAGCAATGGAAAACGCAAAAAAAACACATGGAAAGTACTGGAAAGCGCTTATAAGAAGTAATCAAGGCATCGGGTGCTATACAAATACACGCATAAAAGCGTGGGTATCAAACCAGTATAAAAAAGTTCATCAAATAAGGCACGGGCAAGGCCAAAGCGAAAACGGGGCACAAAGGGTAAATGAAACTTCTCTTCGGAAATGGCGCGGAAAACATGACGTCAGAAGTATGATTTGAAAGCGTACATGCTGATTTGGTAATCCAGAGTAAATGGACACCAAAGGACAAAAACGGAATTATAGATCATTTTATGTATGGTAGAGCAAAATTTCAGTCAATTTTAGGACTAGCACCGTACCAAACATATGTCTAACAGTACCAAACATTTTGCGACCTGTCATTAACGTACCATATATTGTCACGACTAAAAAAGCATTTTCCAAAGTGTAATTGGCAAAAAGTGTTGAAAAGATTTGAAAGGTTGCTTACTGTAGCTGGCTAAAAATACAGCTAATTTCATAAACAAACCGAAGGAAAAACATATAAGCCCTATTAAAGGCATTAACTTGAATTTAGGACCATACAGGGATACAAGGATGTGTAACAACATTAATATATGCGACGTAACAAAATTTCCGCGAGATTTAACAAGCCCACTCACAAACTCTGCAAACAGAAAAATAACGCATTCGACCAAACAAATCCGGTTTAAACCTGTTACAACCAGATCATGCCACTTTCTATTGGTTCGGGTTTCACATGATTCAGCATGCTTTCAACGTCGAAATCTTGGGACATTGCTTCTGGTATGCTTGGCACCAGATCACTGCCATCTAAGGGCGCTGCAGGATTGTTAGAATTACCACACGGTGGCGCCAGAGACGGGTTTCCAACAGCAGAAGTTTGCGGGTTCGCGCTAAAATCCACGTTTGATGAAGGTAGGGTATCCAGAAAGTCGGGAAAACGTTGGTTGTTGTTGGTCATCTGGTTGTGCTGCTGGTGCGTTGGTTGTTGTTGTGGTTGCTGGTGATTGCTGGTTGGGACCATAGTTGGTGCAGGAATTTGAGGATTGTGGATACGACGAGCAATGTCACCTGAAAATAAGGATTGTTAATTTTACTTACAGAAGTACTTAACTTTAAGAAAAAGTTGGGTATGAAAACTTAAAACCCGTTATATATTCTAAACTGAAGCATTGGCTATTATAGTACAACAACCAATGTCATAATTTTGTAATGTCTGGACCATATAAATGTATACATAACCAAATAAACGAATAAATTTTGGCCTTAATTTCCAATTCAACCCAATTAAAGACTCATTCAAGCAACCACCTATCAACCAATTAATTATTTTGCCACATTAGGTCAGCAATCTAAGCCAAAAATAGACTTAAAAGCAATAACAGCATCAGTCTTTTAGAAGGACAAATTCAAATGCTGCTTTACAAACCTGTGTCCATTTCTTCAACGTTGCCAAGGTAATCATCAGGCGTTCGTGGTAAACTGTAGTTGCTTCCCATTCCTACTCCACTGTCCTGGCTTGGATCTCTCTGGTGGTAATTTGGGGATCCACTTCCCAAGAATGGATCCATGCCTGATGCTGACATTTGGGATTGTGACTACAAGTAAAAAGTAGATTGGCATGAATAAAATATCCATGGTTACAAATTATGAATATAGTAAACTGTAAGGTGGTAAATATATGAATTGAAAATTTCATTCCTGGTAAAACTATTGGTTTTTAGTGTGCAATGCATGCAGTTAACCCAAATCTGGAAGTTAGTGTGCCACAAGCCCCCACTGGTACAAGATTTAAGGTGCTAAATTAATAGTTTTAAAGTGGACATTTTATATGATTCTAGTGACTGAACCATTTATTAATTTTTAAACCTGAATAAGGGAAACGGTGTAATTTTGGAGATTTAAGATGTGTGTTCAGTGTTTTTTTAAGGTGTTTTTCAAATTTCTCCAGCGGTTTCCCAAAATTTGGACTTGCAAATATATGGCTATTTTTTGGTATTTAAATGAAACACTTGCGGTCTCTTAAAACTACTTAGCGGTCACCCAAACCAAACCTTAAAAAAAACCTGTGTGTGTTCCATAAAAACGTCTAAATGCAAAAACGTTTAGCATAACATTGGTGACTCCAATAACAAACCATCTTAAATTGGCATCTACAGATGTTTAAATTCTACATTAAATTTATTCGCCTACTGGTACTACAAGCCATTACCACAACCAAGCCGGTTATTCACAGGAAGACACACTTATAAATTTAGCATATAAACCTGTTTGAGCATTTGCTTTCTCATCAGAAGGTCTTTTTCCTGTGTGAAATGCTTCAGCATGCTTTGCTGTTGAGGAGGAAGGCTACTACCCACACTCCGGCCTGCATTGCTAGCCATGTCCATTTGGTTCACCTATAAAAATGATTGCACTAATGTTATGCAAAGAGTTTTTTTTAAGAAAAACAGTAAACATCAGTTAATCTCGACGCATTTAAACCCAAAAAAGGTTTTGATTACAGAAAGATCTGGATTAACCGATGTTAATTAGTGAAAGCCTTACCACGTTACAAATCATTTGCACCCCAAATTTTGTCGGAATTAGAACAGATATGGATTAACCGGGTTTACTGTATAACATTGACAGCATCTTCATCACATTTTGATGTTTGTCAATTGTATTTTTTTATTTTGGGGATGATTAACAAAACAACTGTCTTCCAATTTGACAGTTCAAAATGACATGAATACATTTGATGTAGGCAAATTTGAAAAACAAATGAACAAAATTGTTTGACCAAAAAATAGGAACAAACTAGTTATAAATACAAAAACGTCTAAATGTTATAATGTAATAGAGATTCCCCTTTTTAGCTATACATCTACATCCATACATAAAAATAAAAGCAAGTTAAAAAGGAATGAATAGTGATGAAGATGTACCTTCATTAGCTGTTGTTGCAGTTGTGAGTTGTTTTGCTGGCCATTTCCTTGTATATCTGTAACAATAAATGTAAATTGTTCAAATTTAGCACATAAGTGACACACCAAACAGAAGGTCACAAATTAACTATTTCTTATAAAATCAAACTTTGTCCCCTTCCTAGGAGGTTTACAAAAGTACTGTAATAATATCCTTTTTTCTATTAAAAAAGCACTGAAACACAAAATATCTTAAAATTCTCATTTTTTACATGCTTTTTTGATTTCATTTGTATCATGTTCACACATCAGTGAATTTAAACCAGTTTATTTCTAGAAATTGCCAAAATATTACTGGTTTGCAGACCACAATTGATAGGACAGAGTGCACAGAGTCTTAGTGGTGATTCAAGATTCTCAAGAAAACACTGGCAAACAGGATTGTGGTTTTACATGTTTGCCATCAAACAAACTTTCAATGCAAAGAGCCAGACAGTCTGAATATCACCACTGGGTTACATTCATCAATTCACATTCACGCAAAAATTAACTTAATGTTCAAGTACTGTGTGCTAGCGTATGTGTGGTTGATGTATTGACTAATAAATTACCACCTAAGGGAGCATAAAGCCAAACATGGTCTGACGATACTTGTGTAATCACAAGTAAGCAGTAAGAACACTCAGCAAGGTTTGATTTAGGTCAGTACATTCAACAGTGATCGGCAATGAAAGCGGCCCCAGCACTGTATTTGCGAACACAGTGTTGTTCAAACAAAGCCCAGTCGAGGCAAACAAAGCAGGCTTTCACCAATTCTGCTGGGAGTGAAATACAGTCCACGCACCACATCAATGACTAAGCTACAACAAGACACTAAAAAGGCGAAACGTGAGTGAGGCCATTTTGACAACAAAAACAGATTGACTGTGTTGGGCCCAAGCAAACTGAATACAATTGGTTTGATTCAAAAGCTACTAGCTTTACCATTGATAAAGTTTGCTTAATACTGAAACACCAGTGTCACACAGCACAATTAAAGGAAATACAAAAACACCAGTAACTGAAATTCCAAATTTAATAAAAAATAGCAAACAAAAGGGGGAAAAACAAACAAACAAAAAATAACGATTTTGTCTAATTTACAAGCTCATTCTGGCAAATTTTGCTAAAATTCAGAAAAAAAATGTAGTTGATTAAAAAAATGTGCAAATGCAAGTCATCCACAAATGCGATAAACACATATATTTTTAACCTTGCTTTGCATACAAAGCTTGGAAAGGTTGGCACAGCACATTAGGGTGATTATACTGATAAGGTCCAGAGGGAATACATGGTGGTTAGACAAACATACTGTCTTACATCTAATGCCAACATTGTTTTGAGAATGACTCATGATGTGTGTGTTGAAGGAGGGAAATAACAATTAAGGGTCTGGGTAACATCATAGTAGTTTAACACCATTCACAAAAACAGGCCTTGTTGAGTGGCTGTTCACAATTGACAAAACAGAGGTATGGTTACTGGGAAAGGTTGAAAACAAAATCAGACAGTAAGTTATTTTTTATATTTCTGTTGTTTGTTGCAGAAATATGGTATGCACTGAAGCATAAATGCATATTACCACATGTTGAATTACAATAAACCTACAAATTTTTACAAAAGCAAAAAATGCCTATTACCACATACACTATTACAAGAAAAACACCTAACATTTTGAAAAAGCAAGGAAAATGTATATTACCACATACCAAACGGCAAGAAAAAATACAGATAAAAGGCAATAACTAACACATAGTAAATTACAAGAAACACAAAATACAGATAAACTTTTATAGTTTTGGAAATTTGCTCATAAACAAATATGCTATATAAAAGACCAGTCCAAATCATTAACAGGTTATAAGAAAGGGAGTCTTATAGTGGTACCAGGAAATTTTTATTGCTATTGTCAAACAGCAATTCTGTTGTCAACATGTTTCCAGAAATCATTTTCCAAACTAGACATAGTTAAAAACCTGCAGAATGTTTGAAAGTATAGGAGACCCATTACAGCAAGATAATTTAACTGTTAGATATTTTTTTAATGCCAATTTAATTTGTAAATTGGAAATCTAGAAGTCGTACAATTTTACTCACTGACATAAATTGACTAAATCGAGGAGTGTGACAAATAGAGTAACAAGTCATTTTTGCTTTGCCCCTAAAAGTCCCAAACAATTGACCAGTTTCGATCGTTGCCCCACTGCCTTAACAAATCACCCCAAAACTCCCCAAACTTCACAGCCTTTCCAACTTTTAAAGTGTCAAATAAAGCGTGACTGCTACGTATACAGGGGAAAACTTTACGGGTTTTAGTGTTAAGGGACGGCTTGAACCAGGTGCAGGGTCGTCGAAGGTCACAACCAAATGCCTATTTTGTTCTCCTGGTCGTTTTACAACGCGCTCTCCGAGAGTTCTACGTCCTGTGAGTGTAACAGGGTGGGCGGCTTGAAGAGCAAGCACTCAAGCGCGACGAAAAAGTCTGCTGCAGATGCTAGTAAGAAACCTGGCGCTTCAGCAAAATCGAAACGTTGTTCTGTTGGAGACACTACACTACGACGGTTATAGCCCCAAAACAAACACGTCGTTTTACACCACGCAGTTATTGTATTAATCGGGAATATAGTTCGAAATTCTTAAATAAATGCATCAGTATCAGTCAATACTACTGATACCGATGCATTTTGTCTCACAATTATTAAAATTAGTGAAAAGGGTGTGCAACTTGAATTTAGTGCTGAAAATAGCATGTCTAGTTTCTTGCTCGGGGTCGAAGACAAACAGTGCTTGGCGACGACGGAGCAAGTTTTGCGATAAGGGGACCACAATTTTCGGTAACGGCAGTCCAGGTTCAATCATAGCGACACCAGGAGATAGCGCAAGGCAATCGAAATCCCAGAGACCTGTTGGGCTGTTCGACATGGTTTCCGGCCAAAGGCTCACGCTTGCGTCTACCCGCACCTTATAGGCCACAGGGTCTATCCAGGCGGCACAACGCCCATCGACGCTTTGCTGTTCGACGCACACGCCTTGTCGAACAACCGTTGATGGGCAATGAGGCTTGAAGACTAATTGTACGCGGTTCGCCCACCACAAAACAGTCGATTGCGTGGTGCTGTTTTCGACGTATTTTCACGATTCTGGTACTAAGAAGTGAATGCTTTGTCCTTTGCGGTAAGAGGTGAAAAAAATCATTTCAAAGCAAGTTCTGCTAATATCACGCAAGTCAAAAGACCACCAAGTCACAACTGGACATAAGATATATATATATATATATATAAACGTCAACAAATTTTACTTTAGTATATTTGTAGTCAAGTTTGATATCGTGGAAAATTCATTAGCAGTGCTGACAATGTGGCAAGCAAACAAAAGCCACCAAGCGTGATAACCGCCAGAAAAACATTGTCAACACAAACTTACGACCAACATTGTTTTTATCATTGGCCACTTGTCTTTAGCTCAGATTCAAACAATGACTCGGCATTATTTTTTCACAAGCAAACCACACAATATCTTGGGCGATCTCAGGGATCGAGGACCCCCGCCGGGCGTCGAAACAGATTACAAAATTGCTATGCGACCCGTGAGAACGAAGATTTACATAGAAAGTTCATGAAGATTACGATTTACGAAACAGGCAAATGGGCATCAGTGAAGCCTAACAGACCTTCTTCTGTTGCTTGCCATGTTTTTAACGATATTAACGTGTTATGGCAAAACAGGGAGACAATACCTTGCGCACATTGGCGTAAACAAATCATGGTCATGTGTGACGTCACAACGAGCTTAGTTCATCTGGGTGTTAGTGGCGCTGTGATTGGATTATGACATCACTAGCAAAATCGCTTACAGCTAAACATCGATATATTGCGAAACTGGAAACAAATACCGAATTTGGACAACTTTTGGCGCGGTATTATCAAAGGACATTGTAAAGCCCACGCGGTGTTTACTATGGTCAAGGTTTAATATTACGACATGTTCAGGCCTTCTCATTTCGGAATTAAGGTTATTAATTGAACGTTATTAGGGGATGTGATCAAGACGCGATTATTTCCTAAATCGGCCTGGAGTACCGCGACACTAGGAATGTCGCTTTACTGATGCAATAATACTTTCCAATGCGTCAGAGGCGCGAGGTTAAGGTAACACGATCAGTTGCCACCAGGTACGTCCGTTGTGCCATATTTGGTAAACGATTACGGGGTGCTGTAGAAGAGGGTAACGGATGTGGCTGAGATTATACATTTGCTTGACACTGCTGTTGCGGAAAAGGTAGAGTTTTACAGCCATCGACTACAGGTTGGCTACGCGGTTTAAAGACAGCGCGAAAAGGGCATGTAAATGGCGAATCTATTCTGTAAACTACGATTTATTGCTCGACAATGCGCGTAGGAGGCTGGTAACCTTTTTGCGTTTGTTTCTCTAATTGTAAAGGCTTAAAAAACCGCTAGCCTTTGAAAACAATTAAGAACTTAAACCAACACCACCCATTGCGAAAACCGAACCGTGCACAGTATTAAACACATATTAATGCTGGAAGTATTAGCGTAAAAGCACAACTCATAAGAGGATACAATAACAATTCAACCGTTAAAAGTTGTTCCGGTAAAACACCAGCATTTGAAATTGTCATATCTTTTTCCACACGTTCTAGTTATACCCGAGTTAAGGCTTAGCAGGTCGGGATTAGGCTTTGTCGCTAAAATGCGTGCTCGGAAAAACGGGCAATTATGCTTCGTAACGTACGCAACGGGCCACTTAAAAAGCGACTGATTTGCAAGCCACGTTTCAAACTAATCCATCAAATAACAGCGAAGACTTGAACGCAATTGTTTGGGACTGACAGCAACAGAGAGCAATATTAAGAGCACCTAGTGCACATCTTGTGTCACGCACCCCGCGGCCATACCAGGCAATACACACGCTGACAGCCGCTCAAGAAAAGAGACTTGAAAACGAAAGGGCCACACTTGAGAAGCATGTGAAATCTTGGTCTGCGAGATCAGGCGGGTTGCCCTGTTATGATTCATGCGTTCTAAAGTGTCAATGTATGGTGACCGTTGTTTAGAATTTGTAACCAAAGAGTTTGTGAACCAATGGTTTAGTGTGGATAATTTCAAAACAAGTGAAAATAATATTTCCAAATGGCACCAGTACCACAACTTATAGAAAAACAACTTTTAGTTGTTCACAACCAATAAAACTTGATAAATGTATAGTGATGGTTGTTTAGAATTTGTAAGAAAAGAGTGTGTGAACCATTCGTTTAGTGTGGACAATTCCTAAACAAGTACAAATAATATTTCCAAAGGGAAACAGTACCACAACTTATAGAAAAAACCAATGGAACTACATAAAAACAACAAGAAAAAAACAAAAACATTACAGAACAGCTTTAAGAGCAATGAAGAAATACATGCCACACCAGGTATAAACTTGCCTTTTAGGGGGATTGTAATTTGTTAATTAGGTTGTGTTTGAATTAAAACAAAACCCACACAAACAAAACCTTCTCTTGACCTTTCTACTACAGACAAGTTCAATTTGACTTATTTATAATTGTAAAAAAACATCAAAAGCCCCAAGAGCCAAAAACACATTTTAAAGACTCCAATGCCAGTAAACATTTTCTGATCCAAAGAAGTCCAGCGAACTGGCAATTTGAAACACAAGTGCCAATTAGAACAATGTAAGCTGGATAATTTCAGAGCAGTCAGTACCAAGATCCATAATTGTTAGGTAGGCAAACTTTCAATCTCATGATTTCTCAAATTACTTCTTAGAACATAAACATACCAAAAAAGATTTTTTGTGAGTGCTTATGTTGGTTGTATAAATACTTACACACCACATAAACAAATAATCGTCACTGGGTGGCCATAACATGAGTTAATTAACAAACATGAACCACTTACACTAATATTAATTTATTTATATCCTAGTAAATTGGTCATACAAACCAACAGAACAACAGAAAAAATGGGAATTAAGATAAATTTATTTATGCCCTAGTAAATTGGCCATACAAATCAACAAAACGCTTTTGTGTTGAATGTTTGTTGAAAATATACAAACTTATGTATAAAACTATTCCAATATATACCAGAAATCTATCCAATTACACCATTATCAACTTTCCCTTTTAACAATGGTGGTGAATTTAGGTCAACTTGGTAATATTTACTCAACACATGTTTAACTTGTTTTGCTGCTTACTCTGTAATCTCGGGTCAATCCAACTTGTACTTTTGGTCTGATGGTTAATAAAGAAGACTTCACCTTGCTGTGTTTTGGACTGTTCCCAACCAGGGGGTAGAGACTGTTGCAAAGCTCTCTGTAAGAATACATAATATACCAAAAATTGTAATTAAATGTACATACATAACAAAAAGGTAAATTACATTTGTCTAATAAATAAATGCTGACAGATTATTTGTGGTTATATATACTATAACTGTTTTCAAAACTTATTTACTTAAACAGCCATTATTTCGAAAGAGTGCATGGTCAAAATGTGATAAAGAAAAAAAGCAATGTTTTATTGCACTAACTACAACTAACAAAATGTATATATCCAAAATACTTCCACAGCGCCACAAAAATTTGACCTTGTTCGAAAGACTGTAATTCTAAATTTACCAAATTATAGAAACAATGGTTGTTTTTAGGCAGAAATGTCAACCAACATTTGATCAATTTTATGTTCTCTTACATCAGCTGGGATGTTATTGTGGATTGAGGTTTGTGGGAGGGGACTAGATGTTACAGATAAAGATTGACTTTGTTGCACCAGCTGGCTTTGCCTCTGTTGCTTGATAATGGCTATCCTTGGATCTTCCCAAGTGGTTGTTCTGTCATTATGACTAAAATACAAATTTCAAACAGTTATCATTGATAGATACGCTTTGACAAGATGATTAAAATGGCCTTTAACTGCACTGTTGCAGTACAAGTTAACATAGCTTAAGAACATTTTAAGTCAAACTTTATAACAGTAAAAAATTAGGTTCCATTGTTCCATGCCCAATGACATAGTTTCTTGGAATTGAAACACAGTAAATCTCTGTTAAACCAGATTCAGATCTTTACCTAACTGAGACAAACTTAAAGTACAAAAATGATTTGTAAGTTGGTAAGCGTTTAACCAATCAGCATCAGTTAATCTAGATCTTTGTCTAATCTGGACAAAATTTTAGGCCCAAACGGCCCCAAATTAACCAAGTATTACTGTTGTTTTTAGGCCACGGTTTACTTTTGATTGTAAGGTAAAATAAAAACCTACTTCATAAAGTATTGCTGTCCATCAGTTGTAGTTGCAGCAGACCAGCCAGGAGGTAATGGCATATCAGGGGGAATATCTGAAGCTTTCACTTGCAGGTGGGCAACATTCATTAGCTCCAAACTAGCTGGGGAAGACTTTGAACGTGCATGGGAAACCTGAAAGATTAGATAAGTTGAAAGATAACCAATATATACAAACTAATTTTAACAACATAAAATCATTCAATCACATGGTATGTATACTCATTGGTAATCTTAAATTTTATTTTTTATCATGGATGAACCATTTAAAGTTGCACATTGACTGTCATTTGAGGCTGCTTTGAAAATCATTACTGCTGTTTTACAAAAAAAAGTGTTAAATTGCAACAACTGTTTTGGTAAACTTGTTGAAAGAAAATGCCAACAAGAAGATATATGTACTACATATTCTGTTTAATTTATGAGGTTTGTTAAACTTGATTCCAAAACAATTAACACACTCAGAAGATAAAACAATGGACAAACTTTCGATTTAAACAACTATATTCATAACACACAAAACAGTACACCGAAAATAATAAGATAGAAAGTGTACCTGTGGCACAGACAGGCCTCCATGGCTTTGTTGGCTTGTATAAGGGCTGTGAGGCATCCTCCTTTGAGCAGGAGACATATATCCGACTTTGTGGTTGCCTTTCATGGCACCCGATATAGCGGGTGATCCCAAAGGAGCACCATTATTGTTGTTGGTGTTTTGTGCTGTTGAGGTGTGTGATGCATTTGAATCTGAGCTTGAACTTCGCGAATGAATTATCTGTGGTGCAGTTGAGACACTTAGGCCACCCATGGACTGGCTATGGCCATGGTAAACTGCTTGGTGCCTAGGTTTGTCTGGTTGCTCAAAAAACGATTTCGGCAAGTTTCTCGCTTTCATGGGAAGTGACTTGCTTTTGAAATTCGGATTCATTACAGTGTTGAAAAGAGCCTCCAGTTCCGAGGCTGAATCTTGTCTGACATGGATG
Organism: Phallusia mammillata; assembly: GCF_965637545.1. Lineage (NCBI taxonomy): Eukaryota > Metazoa > Chordata > Ascidiacea > Phlebobranchia > Ascidiidae > Phallusia > Phallusia mammillata. The sequence goes on from NC_137254.1 coordinate 25,834,693, forward strand.
ACTTGGTTGTGACCAGTTGTTATTGTGGTTTTGGTTGATTCTTCGTCCACGTCCATGTTGCTTAGTATCCCAAGCACAAAAAACTAAACCTAAAAATTATTTTTACACACAAACACAAAAGCTGTTTTGTCAAAAAACAAACAAACAAAAAACCATTTATTGTTTGTACAAATAGTATACTAGTTATTAAACCTTAAGACCTTATAATATAGTTCTACATTTGTTTTTTCTAAGAAAAGTGACCAAGGTAAAATAAACTTTAAAAAAGGGTCTTAGAATAATAGTTTATTTTTTGACACACAAATAAATAAAAACACTAAATTACTAATGCAAAATACATTAACTAATACTGCTATACAGACAACTGACAAGCACAGATTCGAAAGTGTATTTCTCGTAATTTAAAATATTTCGCTTTGAACCAAACAACGCTTGACGTAGCGTGTTGCAGTTACACTGTGTTCTTAAAAATGTAAATACTGATTGTTTCGAGAAACTTCACTTGCGTGCTAAACTCAATTACTACAAGGTAACATAGATTCCGATAAAACATGAATTTCACAATGTGTTAAAGTGATTAACTACTCAAAACTACCTTCGCCGATAGCCAAATACTTGACCTATTATCTCCACTCATAACCTCAGAAGTCAGACAATTAACTTAATCAAGTCGAGAATCGACTGCTTCTCGAAACCGTAGTATCAAGTCATAGAAATCATCGTCGGAAGTAAGGTTTTCAAAAGCTTTTAAGTTAGCATAATTTGTCAGTAGTATTTTTGGTAACTGTTTTATGCAGTATTTTTAGGCCCTATCGTAATTGTTAACTCGGACACCTTTCTGGACCATGGGAAACTGTTTCACGAGTTTGGCAACGTTAAAATGGTTTCAAAGTTTTTTGAAAGTTTGTGTAGCCTTCATAGGAAAATGAGATAACATAGGGTGCCACCATCATAGAAGAGGTGCCGAAAAAACGTCCAAGAGACGACTTAGTTCTGTTGCACACAGGTTAACTATGCAGCTTGGTTCAGCAAGTATATACATTGGATGGAAAACGCTAAATTGTGGGCAGTGCCGGATTAACCATTAGGCAAAGTAGGCACGTGCTTACAGGCCAGTCAAAAATCCAGGCCATTTTGGCGATTTGGCAACACTGATAATTCTAATTTTTTAGTTGGCTACCCTGATTTTCGGGCCACTTATAAAATGTGCCTACAGGCCAGCAGACCCTTAATCCAGCACTGATTGTGGGGTACTTTTCAAACGCAGATTTTTATTTGGAGATAATTTTTTTACTATGTGATGATAAAGAGTAATTTTTGCTCGTGTTGTTGCGCTAAATGTCAATGTTTGCTGTTTCCGGGTGGCGTTTTTTGTCTTGTTAAGTGGTGCCCAAACAGATGTAAACGCAAAAATGCACAAATGTATATAAAAATCGTACATTAGAGTCATTCCAAGGGCGTTCATGAACTGCACTCTTCGATCGATTTCACGAAAAACAAAACCATTTCTCAACACTGCGCAAAAAATACAACCTATACATTTACACAAACACATTCATGTGGCGTAAATTCGTTTGGTTAACTGTGAAGAAAAAGTTACCGAGTGTGAATTAGAATCGGGACGCGTCGTCGACGAAAACGCCCCTTGGTTAATGTCTTCAAAGTTAAGTTCCCTTGACCATTCGTAGAGCGCCTTTGCTTCACTGTCTTCCGGGTCCTGTTCCGCATTGACATTCCCACGCTTTGGGTCCTCCAATCCGCGTGATTGTATTGCAGCTGAAAGTCCCGTTTGGACGCGTGAAGCAGTGGCAGGATGCGAAAGGGCGTCCGCAGTATCCTGACGACGAGATACTGATGATGTAGGCCGGACCGTAAAGTCATGTACCTATGAAACAATAAAGGATTGCTGGAAAGCTGAAACTAATTTTCTTTATGCTGGGCATTGGTTGCACATTCTCAAAACAAATGAAAATATAGGCTGCGTACAAAATTATAGTATATGTTGACCACAATAATCATAAGTGTACCCCAGAAGCTTGTGTGTAAGCCCATTTTAAAATTGGGATAATGTTGGCTGTAAAAGAAACATAATTTATACATTTTACAACTAATGTTTATTTCAATCACTATCAAAATATAAAAATTTCAGCCTTTCAACATTTTAAATCTTGATTTCTCTTAGTATTAAGCAGTGTGCTAAAGATATGTAGAATGTAGGACCTCTGGGCTTTGTTTTTCGTCAGCCTCTTGTAAACCAAAGACTTTTTTCATCTTTGCAACTCTTCTTCGGGATTGTACAGATCTTCTTCGAGTTTCAGGGGGGCCACTAGGGGGCAGATTGGTACGAAATAGGCCTTTCATCAATGGGAATGCGCTGTTAGGAGGGGACCTGCAACAGCATGTCTACCTTATCACACAAGAAGAATTTACATATAAACCTTTAGTTGTTTAAAAGCACACTATAAACAGAGTACACACCTACTACTTTCCTTACAAGTATAAATTGTTTTTTAACGGGTGAGCAATAAGGCCAATCAGCTGCAATACATATTTCTAGAAACTTTAAATTTCTTTATTCATTTTCATGATAAACTGGCCTGCAGTGGTAATTTGACTAAGTTTATTACGTTCAAACATATCTTGGACTAATTTAGTTTCAACCATGATTTATTATACACAGAGATGTTATCTGTTTAACCAACCCATTGCTCCAAGCAAACATTGAAAAATGTTGCCAAAAAAACTGATAAAAACATTAGGGGTATTTACGGAAGTCTGGATAAGGCACGGAACTGTTCCAATTGAACTTCCTGTGTTACTGGTCTTGACAGCAAAACCGGCATTTCACTTTGTAATCTTGCACTAGGTAGTTTGGTTCTGAGGTATTCCATAATATCGTACATGATGCTCTGTCTGGGAAGAACTTCCAGTGATAACTGTCGCCAGTAATTCTCTTTTCCACCAAGATATGATGGTGTTTCATCCATATTGCTTAGGTACTAAGATGCACAACAAAACTATCTCAACAACATTACCAATTTGTAACTTGCAAAAAGCAAATGTGTCACTATGTTTCTCTTAACCAAGCAAACAAACCCAAATTAACTTAGTAGAGTAAAACCCATGGACGATAAAATCCTTGGTAAAACAGAATCAGTCGGTTTAATAAAGGAATATATATTTCGCCATCATCAGTTCCTGTAATCGAAATACAAATCGATAAAAATGAGTGCTAAAACAAACACGCTAAAATGAATAAAATAAACTAAAAGCAGTAAAACAGTATAACAAAGAAACACAGGGGATGCTAGTACTAATTGCCAAAGCTAACTGAACCAACCTCAAACCAAAACAAAACAAGCACAACTGTGGGCACCGGATCGAGCGAGAAAAAATAAAGATAAGACGCAAAAGGTAGAACAGGTACGCGCATGCAGGGAGATAACAACAGCGGTGAGTGCCGAGGGAGTTTTTACCGTACTCGAGGCAGGGACCATTTCTTGAATATTTATTTTGGCGTCTGATATCCTTTGCCATTTGGCCTCGCACATGTCTAAATTTTCTTTTTTAGGGCTTTCCACAAAGGTAATGCAATAACAAGTTGCGATGTCGGGTTTCCTTTTCAAAATATCAATGTGTTTGCTTGCGTAATGTCGCAGTAATGCTGCTTTGTCATTCTTTTCTGTGTAATTAAATGTTTTCCAAGTCGCTCTGTGTCCGCGCCATCGTACAGAAAACGGGTTCTTGGTCTGGCCAACATAGCAAGCATTGCATTCATTGCAATTAGCTACATAAATGCCGTAGTCGCGACAACTGAGGTTTTGTATGAGACGGACTTCACCAGCGGGTGTGTTGATTGTGGTGGTATCGGGCACCATTGATTTAAACTTGCTGTAATGCCCACAAAGGCCGCAGTGATTACATGGATGGGACCTCCCTGCTGTATTCGAGTCTCTATCTTCAAACGCAATGCGCCTGTAGTTGATTAATATTCGTCCAAGTGTAGCTGGCCGTTTGTGAACCACGCACGCATTGGGTTGCAGGTTTCTTTCCTTTCCTGACATCTTTAGGGGACCTAGGGAAAACAGTTGGCCAAACAAGTCTTGTGGTATTGTTTGTTTGTGACTTGGTTGCCTTTGTCATGTCCCAAGTCCAGGTTTTGGCAATTTTAAGGTTGTTTGTTACAAGATTTTTCGGAAAGTGGGACCGAATACATTTCTGCTGCAGTCTTTCCAAGCTGGTATTATAGAGCTCGTCATTTTCGTTCAGTCTTCGCAATCTTCTCGCCTCCCCAACAACAATTGACTTGAATATGTTAAGCGGATGATGTGACGTTCCGTGTAAAAAAAGCCGATTGATTGCAGTTGGCTTCACAAAATCAGTC